>NW_026042364.1:372500-672500 GCF_023856365.1 Brienomyrus brachyistius | reverse complement strand
ATACCTTGGCCATTCTTATCCTGCCTCATCTTATTCTGTCTTATATTAGCCGTTCGAAACCAGCTTATTCTATCATATTTTAGCCGTACCTATCCTACCTTATGTTATTCCATCATACCTTAGCCGTTCCTATCATACCTTATCCTATTCTATCTTATATTGGCCATTCTAAACCAACTTATTGTATCATAGCTTAGTCGTTCCTATACTACCTAATCCTTTTCTATCTTATTTTAGCAGTTCCAAACCAGCTTATTCTATCATATATTAGCCGCTCCTATGCTACCTTATCCAATTCTATCTTACCTTTAGCCACTGCTATCCTACCTTATTCTATTCTATCATATCTTAGCCGTTCATATGCTACCTTATTCTATTCCATCCGATCTTACCCATTCTAATCCTACCACATGCTATTCTATCTTACAATTGGCATTCCTATTCTACCTTATCCTATTCTTTTATATCTTAGCCGTTCCTATCCTATCTTATCCTATCCTACACATTCTTATCCTACCTCATCCTATCCTATCTTACCTTAACCATTCCTATCCTACCTTAGCATATTCTACCATATCTTACACGTTCCTTTCCTACCTCATCCTATTCCATCCTATCTTACCCATTCTAATCCTACCACATCCTATTCTATCTTACAATTGGCATTCCTATCCTACCTTATCCTATTCTATTATATCTTAGCCGTTCCTATCCTATCTTATCCTATCCTACACATTCTTATCCTACCACATCCTATCCTATCTTACCTTAACCATTCCTATCCTACCTTATCCTATTCTATCTTACCTTCGCCATTCCTATCCTATCTTGGCCTATTCTATCATACCTTAGCTATTTTTATCCTACCTTATTTTATTGTATCTCATATTAGCCGTTCCTATACCACCTTATCCTATCATATCTTTGCCATTTTCATCATACCATATCCTATTCTTTCTTAGCTTACCCGTTGCTATCCTACCTAATGCTATCTTAGCCGTTCCTATCTTATACGATTCTATCATACCTCAGCTGTTCCAATCCTACGTTATATTATTTTATCTCATATTAGTCTTTCCTAACCAGCTTATTCTATAATATCTTAGCCGTTCCTATGCTACCTTATCCTGTTCTATCTTACCTTAGACATCCCTATGCTACCTTCTCCTATTCTATCTTACCTTTATCCATTCCTATCCTACCTTATCCTATCCTGTAATATCTTAGCCGTTCATATGCTACCACATCCTATTCTATCATACCTTAGCCATTCCTATCCTACCTTATCTTATTCTGTCTTATATTAGCCGTTCCAAACCAGCTTATTCCCTCATATCTTAGCCGTTCCTATACTACCTTATCCTATTTTATCATATCTTAGCCATTCTTATCCTACCACATCCTACTCTATCTTACCTTACCCGTTGCTATCGTACCAAATGCTATCTTAGCCGTTCCTATCTTATCCGATTACATCATACCTTAGCCGTTCCTAACCTACCTTATCCTATCTTACACATTCTTATCCTACCACATCCTATTCTATCATGCGCTAGTCATTACAATCCTACCTTATACTATTCTATCTCATATTACTCTTTCCTAACCAGCTTATTCTATCATATCTTAGCCGTTCCTATGCTACCTTATCCTATATTATCATATCTTAGCCATTCTTATCCTACCACATCCAACTCTATCTTACTTTACCCGTTGCTATCCTACCAAATGCTATCTTACTTGTTCCTATCTAATCCGATTATATCATTCCTTAGCCATTCCTAACCTACCTTATCCTATTCTTTTATATCTTAGCCGTTCCTATCCTATCTTATCCTATACTACACATTCTTATCCTACCACATGCTATTGTATCTTGCCCTAGTCATTCCAATCCTACCTTATACTATTCTATCTCATATTACTCTATCCTAACCAGCTTATTCTATCATATATTAGCCGCTCCTATGCTACCTTATCCAATTCTATCTTACCTTTAGCCATTGCTATCCTACCTTATTCTATTCTATCATATCTTAGCCGTTCATACGCTACCTTATTCTATTCCATCCTATCTTACCCATTCTAATCCTACCACATGCTATTCTATCTTATAATTGGCATTCCTATCCTACCTTATCCTATTCTATTATATCTTAGCCGTTCCTCTCCTATCTTATCCTATACTACACATTCTAATCCTACCACATCCTATCCTATCTTACCTTAGCCATTCCTATCCTATCTTGGCCTATTCTATCATATCTTAGCCATTTTTATCCTACCTTATCTTATTCTATCTCATATTAGCCGTTCCTATACTACCTTATCCTATCATATCTTTGCCATTTTCATCCTACCACATCCTATTCTATCTTCGCGTACCCATTGCTATCCTACCTAATAATATCTTAGCCATGCCTGTCTTATACGTTTCTATCATACCTCAGCTGTTCCTATCATACCTCATCCTATTCTATCTTATATTACTCTTTCCTAACCAGCTTATTCTTTTATATCTTAGCCGTTCCTATGCTACCTTATCCTATTCTATCTTACCTTAGCCATTCCTATGCTACCTTCTCCTATTCTATCTTACCTTTATCCATTCCTGTCCTACCTTATCCTATCCTATAATATCTTAGCCGTTCATATGCTACCACATCCTATTCTATCATACCTTAGCCATTCCTATCCTACCTTATCTTATTCTGTCTTATATTAGCCGTTCCAAACCAGCTTATTCTCTCATATCTTAACCGTTCCCATACTACCTTATCCTATTTTATCATATCTTAGCCATTCTTATCCTACCACATCCTACTCTCTTACCTTATCCGTTGCTATCCTACCAAATGCTATCTTAGCCGTTCCTATCTCATCCGATTATGTCATACCTTAGCCGTTCCTAACCTACTTTATCCTATCTTACACATTCTTATCCTACCACATCCTATTATATCTTGCCCAAGTCATTCCAATCCTACCTTATACTATTCTATCTCATATTATTCTTTGCTAACCAGCTTATTCTATCATATCTAAGCCATTCCTATGCTACCTTATCCAATTCTATCTTACCTTTAGCCATTGCTATCCTACCTTATTCTATTCTATCATATCTTAGCCGTTCATATGCTACCTTATTCTAATCCATCCGATCTTACCCATTCTAATCCTACCACATGTAATTCTATCTTACAATTGGCATTCCTATTCTACCTTATCCTATTCTTTTATATCTTAGCCGTTCCTAACCTATCTTATCCTATCCTACACATTCTTATCCTACCTCATCCTATCCTATCTTACCTTAACCATTCCTATCCTACCTTATCCTATTCTATTATATCTTAGCCGTTCCTATCCTATCTTATCCTATCCTACACATTCTTATCCTACCACATCCCATCCTATCTTACCTTAACCATTCCTATCCTACCTTATCCTATTCTATCTTACCTTCGCCATTCCTATCCTATCTTGGCCTATTCTATCATACCTTAGCCATTTTTATCCTACCTTATCTTATTCTATCTCATATTAGCCGTTCCTATACCACCTTATCCTATCATATCTTTGCCATTTTCATCATACCATATCCTATTCTTTCTTAGCTTACCCGTTGCTATCCTACCTAATGCTATCTTAGCCGTTCCTATCTTATACGATTCTATCATACCTCAGCTGTTCCAATCCTACGTTATATTATTTTATCTCATATTAGTCTTTCCTAACCAGCTTATTCTATAATATCTTAGCCGTTCCTATGCTACCTTATCCTGTTCTATCTTACCTTAGACATCCCTATGCTACCTTCTCCTATTCTATCTTACCTTTATCCATTCCTATCCTACCTTATCCTATCCTGTAATATCTTAGCCGTTCATATGCTACCACATCCTATTCTATCATACCTTAGCCATTCCTATCCTACCTTATCTTATTCTGTCTTATATTAGCCGTTCCAAACCAGCTTATTCCCTCATATCTTAGCCGTTCCTATACTACCTTATCCTATTTTATCATATCTTAGCCATTCTTATCCTACCACATCCTACTCTATCTTACCTTACCCGTTGCAATCGTACCAAATGCTATCTTAGCCGTTCCTATCTTATCCGATTATATCATACCTTAGCCGTTCCTAACCTACCTTATCCTATCTTACACATTCTTATCCTACCACATCCTATTCTATCTTGCGCTAGTCATTACAATCCTACCTTATACTATTCTATCTCATATTACTCTTTCCTAACCAGCTTATTCTATCATATATTAGCCGCTCCTATGCTACCTTATCCAATTCTATCTTACCTTTAGCCATTCCTATCCTACCTTATCTTATTCTGTCTTATATTAGCCGTTCCAAACCAGCTTATTCCCTCATATCTTAGCCGTTCCTATGCTACCTTATCCTATATTATCATATCTTAGCCATTCTTATCCTACCACATCCTACTCTATCTTACTTTACCCGTTGCTATCCTACCAAATACTATGTTAGCTGTTCCTATCTAATCCGATTATATCATTCCTTAGCCATTCCTAACCTACCTTATCCTATTTTATCATATCTTAGCCATTCTTATCCTACCACATCCTACTCTATATTACCTTACCCGTTGCAATCGTACCAAATGCTATCTTAGCCGTTCCTATCTTATCCGATTATATCATACCTTAGCCGTTCCTATCCTATCTTATCCTATACTACACATTCTTATCCTACCACATCCTATTCTATCTTGCCCTAGTCATTCCAATCCTACCTTATACTATTCTATCTCATATTACTCTATCCTAACCAGCTTATTCTATCATATATTAGCCGCTCCTATGCTACCTTATCCAATTCTATCTTACCTTTAGCCATTCCTATCCTACCTTATCTTATTCTGTCTTATATTAGCCGTTCCAAACCAGCTTATTCCCTCATATCTTAGCCGTTCCTATACTACCTTATCCTATTTTATCATATCTTAGCCATTCTTATCCTGCCACATCCTACTCTCTTACCTTACCCGTTGCTATCCTACCAAATGCTATCTTAGCCGTTCCTATCTCATCCGATTATATCATACCTTAGCCGTTCCTATCCTATCTTATCCTATCCTACACATTCTTATCCTACCACATCCTATCCTATCTTACCTTAACCATTCCTATCCTACCTTATCCTATTCTATCTTACCTTCGCCATTCCTATCCTATCTTGGCCT
Organism: Brienomyrus brachyistius; assembly: GCF_023856365.1. NCBI lineage: Eukaryota > Metazoa > Chordata > Actinopteri > Osteoglossiformes > Mormyridae > Brienomyrus > Brienomyrus brachyistius. The sequence goes on along the minus strand of NW_026042364.1, from coordinate 667,275 downwards.
ATTCTATCATACCTTAGCTATTTTTATCCTACCTTATTTTATTGTATCTCATATTAGCCGTTCCTATACCACCTTATCCTATCATATCTTTGCCATTTTCATCATACCATATCCTATTCTTTCTTAGCTTACCCGTTGCTATCCTACCTAATGCTATCTTAGCCGTTCCTATCTTATACGATTCTATCATACCTCAGCTGTTCCAATCCTACGTTATATTATTTTATCTCATATTAGTCTTTCCTAACCAGCTTATTCTATAATATCTTAGCCGTTCCTATGCTACCTTATCCTGTTCTATCTTACCTTAGACATCCCTATGCTACCTTCTCCTATTCTATCTTACCTTTATCCATTCCTATCCTACCTTATCCTATCCTGTAATATCTTAGCCGTTCATATGCTACCACATCCTATTCTATCATACCTTAGCCATTCCTATCCTACCTTATCTTATTCTGTCTTATATTAGCCGTTCCAAACCAGCTTATTCCCTCATATCTTAGCCGTTCCTATACTACCTTATCCTATTTTATCATATCTTAGCCATTCTTATCCTACCACATCCTACTCTATCTTACCTTACCCGTTGCTATCGTACCAAATGCTATCTTAGCCGTTCCTATCTTATCCGATTACATCATACCTTAGCCGTTCCTAACCTACCTTATCCTATCTTACACATTCTTATCCTACCACATCCTATTCTATCATGCGCTAGTCATTACAATCCTACCTTATACTATTCTATCTCATATTACTCTTTCCTAACCAGCTTATTCTATCATATCTTAGCCGTTCCTATGCTACCTTATCCTATATTATCATATCTTAGCCATTCTTATCCTACCACATCCAACTCTATCTTACTTTACCCGTTGCTATCCTACCAAATGCTATCTTACTTGTTCCTATCTAATCCGATTATATCATTCCTTAGCCATTCCTAACCTACCTTATCCTATTCTTTTATATCTTAGCCGTTCCTATCCTATCTTATCCTATACTACACATTCTTATCCTACCACATGCTATTGTATCTTGCCCTAGTCATTCCAATCCTACCTTATACTATTCTATCTCATATTACTCTATCCTAACCAGCTTATTCTATCATATATTAGCCGCTCCTATGCTACCTTATCCAATTCTATCTTACCTTTAGCCATTGCTATCCTACCTTATTCTATTCTATCATATCTTAGCCGTTCATACGCTACCTTATTCTATTCCATCCTATCTTACCCATTCTAATCCTACCACATGCTATTCTATCTTATAATTGGCATTCCTATCCTACCTTATCCTATTCTATTATATCTTAGCCGTTCCTCTCCTATCTTATCCTATACTACACATTCTAATCCTACCACATCCTATCCTATCTTACCTTAGCCATTCCTATCCTATCTTGGCCTATTCTATCATATCTTAGCCATTTTTATCCTACCTTATCTTATTCTATCTCATATTAGCCGTTCCTATACTACCTTATCCTATCATATCTTTGCCATTTTCATCCTACCACATCCTATTCTATCTTCGCGTACCCATTGCTATCCTACCTAATAATATCTTAGCCATGCCTGTCTTATACGTTTCTATCATACCTCAGCTGTTCCTATCATACCTCATCCTATTCTATCTTATATTACTCTTTCCTAACCAGCTTATTCTTTTATATCTTAGCCGTTCCTATGCTACCTTATCCTATTCTATCTTACCTTAGCCATTCCTATGCTACCTTCTCCTATTCTATCTTACCTTTATCCATTCCTGTCCTACCTTATCCTATCCTATAATATCTTAGCCGTTCATATGCTACCACATCCTATTCTATCATACCTTAGCCATTCCTATCCTACCTTATCTTATTCTGTCTTATATTAGCCGTTCCAAACCAGCTTATTCTCTCATATCTTAACCGTTCCCATACTACCTTATCCTATTTTATCATATCTTAGCCATTCTTATCCTACCACATCCTACTCTCTTACCTTATCCGTTGCTATCCTACCAAATGCTATCTTAGCCGTTCCTATCTCATCCGATTATGTCATACCTTAGCCGTTCCTAACCTACTTTATCCTATCTTACACATTCTTATCCTACCACATCCTATTATATCTTGCCCAAGTCATTCCAATCCTACCTTATACTATTCTATCTCATATTATTCTTTGCTAACCAGCTTATTCTATCATATCTAAGCCATTCCTATGCTACCTTATCCAATTCTATCTTACCTTTAGCCATTGCTATCCTACCTTATTCTATTCTATCATATCTTAGCCGTTCATATGCTACCTTATTCTAATCCATCCGATCTTACCCATTCTAATCCTACCACATGTAATTCTATCTTACAATTGGCATTCCTATTCTACCTTATCCTATTCTTTTATATCTTAGCCGTTCCTAACCTATCTTATCCTATCCTACACATTCTTATCCTACCTCATCCTATCCTATCTTACCTTAACCATTCCTATCCTACCTTATCCTATTCTATTATATCTTAGCCGTTCCTATCCTATCTTATCCTATCCTACACATTCTTATCCTACCACATCCCATCCTATCTTACCTTAACCATTCCTATCCTACCTTATCCTATTCTATCTTACCTTCGCCATTCCTATCCTATCTTGGCCTATTCTATCATACCTTAGCCATTTTTATCCTACCTTATCTTATTCTATCTCATATTAGCCGTTCCTATACCACCTTATCCTATCATATCTTTGCCATTTTCATCATACCATATCCTATTCTTTCTTAGCTTACCCGTTGCTATCCTACCTAATGCTATCTTAGCCGTTCCTATCTTATACGATTCTATCATACCTCAGCTGTTCCAATCCTACGTTATATTATTTTATCTCATATTAGTCTTTCCTAACCAGCTTATTCTATAATATCTTAGCCGTTCCTATGCTACCTTATCCTGTTCTATCTTACCTTAGACATCCCTATGCTACCTTCTCCTATTCTATCTTACCTTTATCCATTCCTATCCTACCTTATCCTATCCTGTAATATCTTAGCCGTTCATATGCTACCACATCCTATTCTATCATACCTTAGCCATTCCTATCCTACCTTATCTTATTCTGTCTTATATTAGCCGTTCCAAACCAGCTTATTCCCTCATATCTTAGCCGTTCCTATACTACCTTATCCTATTTTATCATATCTTAGCCATTCTTATCCTACCACATCCTACTCTATCTTACCTTACCCGTTGCAATCGTACCAAATGCTATCTTAGCCGTTCCTATCTTATCCGATTATATCATACCTTAGCCGTTCCTAACCTACCTTATCCTATCTTACACATTCTTATCCTACCACATCCTATTCTATCTTGCGCTAGTCATTACAATCCTACCTTATACTATTCTATCTCATATTACTCTTTCCTAACCAGCTTATTCTATCATATATTAGCCGCTCCTATGCTACCTTATCCAATTCTATCTTACCTTTAGCCATTCCTATCCTACCTTATCTTATTCTGTCTTATATTAGCCGTTCCAAACCAGCTTATTCCCTCATATCTTAGCCGTTCCTATGCTACCTTATCCTATATTATCATATCTTAGCCATTCTTATCCTACCACATCCTACTCTATCTTACTTTACCCGTTGCTATCCTACCAAATACTATGTTAGCTGTTCCTATCTAATCCGATTATATCATTCCTTAGCCATTCCTAACCTACCTTATCCTATTTTATCATATCGTAGCCATTCTTATCCTACCACATCCTACTCTATATTACCTTACCCGTTGCAATCGTACCAAATGCTATCTTAGCCGTTCCTATCTTATCCGATTATATCATACCTTAGCCGTTCCTATCCTATCTTATCCTATACTACACATTCTTATCCTACCACATCCTATTCTATCTTGCCCTAGTCATTCCAATCCTACCTTATACTATTCTATCTCATATTACTCTATCCTAACCAGCTTATTCTATCATATATTAGCCGCTCCTATGCTACCTTATCCAATTCTATCTTACCTTTAGCCATTCCTATCCTACCTTATCTTATTCTGTCTTATATTAGCCGTTCCAAACCAGCTTATTCCCTCATATCTTAGCCGTTCCTATACTACCTTATCCTATTTTATCATATCTTAGCCATTCTTATCCTGCCACATCCTACTCTCTTACCTTACCCGTTGCTATCCTACCAAATGCTATCTTAGCCGTTCCTATCTCATCCGATTATATCATACCTTAGCCATTCCTAACCTACCTTATCCTATCTTACACATTCTTATCCTACCAAATCCTATTCTGTCTTGACCTAGTCATTCCAATCCTACGTTATACTATTCTATCTCATATTACTCTTTCCTAACCAGCTTATTCTATCATATCTTAGCCGTTCCTATACTACCTTATCCTATCATATCTTTGCCATTTTCATCCTACCACATCCTATTCTATCTTCGCGTACCCATTGCTATCCTACCTAATAATATCTTAGCCATGCCTGTCTTATACGTTTCTATCATACCTCAGCTGTTCCTATCATACCTCATCCTATTCTATCTTATATTACTCTTTCCTAACCAGCTTATTCTTTTATATCTTAGCCGTTCCTATGCTACCTTATCCTATTCTATCTTACCTTAGCCATTCCTATGCTACCTTCTCCTATTCTATCTTACCTTTATCCATTCCTGTCCTACCTTATCCTATCCTATAATATCTTAGCCGTTCATATGCTACCACATCCTATTCTATCATACCTTAGCCATTCCTATCCTACCTTATCTTATTCTGTCTTATATTAGCCGTTCCAAACCAGCTTATTCTCTCATATCTTAACCGTTCCCATACTACCTTATCCTATTTTATCATATCTTAGCCATTCTTATCCTACCACATCCTACTCTCTTACCTTATCCGTTGCTATCCTACCAAATGCTATCTTAGCCGTTCCTATCTCATCCGATTATGTCATACCTTAGCCGTTCCTAACCTACTTTATCCTATCTTACACATTCTTATCCTACCACATCCTATTATATCTTGCCCAAGTCATTCCAATCCTACCTTATACTATTCTATCTCATATTATTCTTTGCTAACCAGCTTATTCTATCATATCTAAGCCATTCCTATGCTACCTTATCCAATTCTATCTTACCTTTAGCCATTGCTATCCTACCTTATTCTATTCTATCATATCTTAGCCGTTCATATGCTACCTTATTCTAATCCATCCGATCTTACCCATTCTAATCCTACCACATGTAATTCTATCTTACAATTGGCATTCCTATTCTACCTTATCCTATTCTTTTATATCTTAGCCGTTCCTAACCTATCTTATCCTATCCTACACATTCTTATCCTACCTCATCCTATCCTATCTTACCTTAACCATTCCTATCCTACCTTATCCTATTCTATTATATCTTAGCCGTTCCTATCCTATCTTATCCTATCCTACACATTCTTATCCTACCACATCCCATCCTATCTTACCTTAACCATTCCTATCCTACCTTATCCTATTCTATCTTACCTTCGCCATTCCTATCCTATCTTGGCCTATTCTATCATACCTTAGCCATTTTTATCCTACCTTATCTTATTCTATCTCATATTAGCCGTTCCTATACCACCTTATCCTATCATATCTTTGCCATTTTCATCATACCATATCCTATTCTTTCTTAGCTTACCCGTTGCTATCCTACCTAATGCTATCTTAGCCGTTCCTATCTTATACGATTCTATCATACCTCAGCTGTTCCAATCCTACGTTATATTATTTTATCTCATATTAGTCTTTCCTAACCAGCTTATTCTATAATATCTTAGCCGTTCCTATGCTACCTTATCCTGTTCTATCTTACCTTAGACATCCCTATGCTACCTTCTCCTATTCTATCTTACCTTTATCCATTCCTATCCTACCTTATCCTATCCTGTAATATCTTAGCCGTTCATATGCTACCACATCCTATTCTATCATACCTTAGCCATTCCTATCCTACCTTATCTTATTCTGTCTTATATTAGCCGTTCCAAACCAGCTTATTCCCTCATATCTTAGCCGTTCCTATACTACCTTATCCTATTTTATCATATCTTAGCCATTCTTATCCTACCACATCCTACTCTATCTTACCTTACCCGTTGCAATCGTACCAAATGCTATCTTAGCCGTTCCTATCTTATCCGATTATATCATACCTTAGCCGTTCCTAACCTACCTTATCCTATCTTACACATTCTTATCCTACCACATCCTATTCTATCTTGCGCTAGTCATTACAATCCTACCTTATACTATTCTATCTCATATTACTCTTTCCTAACCAGCTTATTCTATCATATATTAGCCGCTCCTATGCTACCTTATCCAATTCTATCTTACCTTTAGCCATTCCTATCCTACCTTATCTTATTCTGTCTTATATTAGCCGTTCCAAACCAGCTTATTCCCTCATATCTTAGCCGTTCCTATGCTACCTTATCCTATATTATCATATCTTAGCCATTCTTATCCTACCACATCCTACTCTATCTTACTTTACCCGTTGCTATCCTACCAAATACTATGTTAGCTGTTCCTATCTAATCCGATTATATCATTCCTTAGCCATTCCTAACCTACCTTATCCTATTTTATCATATCTTAGCCATTCTTATCCTACCACATCCTACTCTATATTACCTTACCCGTTGCAATCGTACCAAATGCTATCTTAGCCGTTCCTATCTTATCCGATTATATCATACCTTAGCCGTTCCTATCCTATCTTATCCTATACTACACATTCTTATCCTACCACATCCTATTCTATCTTGCCCTAGTCATTCCAATCCTACCTTATACTATTCTATCTCATATTACTCTATCCTAACCAGCTTATTCTATCATATATTAGCCGCTCCTATGCTACCTTATCCAATTCTATCTTACCTTTAGCCATTCCTATCCTACCTTATCTTATTCTGTCTTATATTAGCCGTTCCAAACCAGCTTATTCCCTCATATCTTAGCCGTTCCTATACTACCTTATCCTATTTTATCATATCTTAGCCATTCTTATCCTGCCACATCCTACTCTCTTACCTTACCCGTTGCTATCCTACCAAATGCTATCTTAGCCGTTCCTATCTCATCCGATTATATCATACCTTAGCCATTCCTAACCTACCTTATCCTATCTTACACATTCTTATCCTACCAAATCCTATTCTGTCTTGACCTAGTCATTCCAATCCTACGTTATACTATTCTATCTCATATTACTCTTTCCTAACCAGCTTATTCTATCATATCTTAGCCGTTCCTATGCTACCTTATCCAATTCTATCTTACCTTTAGCCATTGCTATCCTACCTTATTCTATTCTATCATATATTAGCCGTTCATATGCTACCTTATTCTATTCCATCCTATCGTACCCATTCTAATCCTACCACATGCTATTCTATCTTACAATTGGCATTCCTATTCTACCTTATCCTATTCTTTTATATCTTAGCCGTTCCTATCCTATCTTATCCTATACTACATATTCTTATCCTACCACATCCTAATCTATCTTGCCCTAATCATTCCAATCCTACCTTATACTATTCTATCTCATATTACTCTATCCTAACCAGCTTATTCTATCATATATTAGCCACTCCTATGCTACCTTATCCAATTCTATCTTACCTTTAGCCATTGCTATCCTACCTTATTCTATTCAATCATATCTTAGCCATTCATATGCTACCTTATTCTATTCCATCCTATCTTACCCATTCTAATCCTACCACATGCTATTCTATCTTACAATTGGCATTCCTATTCTACCTTATCCTATTCTTTTATATCTTAGCCGTTCATATCCTATCTTATCCTACACTACACATTCTTATCCTACCACATCCTATTCTATCTTGCCCTAATCATTCCAATCCTACCTTATACTATTCTATCTCATATTACTCTATCCTAACCAGCTTATTCTATCATATCTTAGCCGTTCCTATGCTACCTTATCCAATTCTATCTTACCTTTAGCCATTGCTATCCTACCTTATTCTATTCTATCATATATTAGCCGTTCATATGCTACCTTATTCTATTCCATCCTATCGTACCCATTCTAATCCTACCACATGCTATTCTATCTTACAATTGGCATTCCTATTCTACCTTATCCTATTCTTTTATATCTTAGCCGTTCCGATCCTATCTTATCCTATACTACATATTCTTATCCTACCACATCCTAATCTATCTTGCCCTAGTCATTCCAATCCTACCTTATACTATTCTATCTCATATTACTCTATCTTAACCAGCTTATTCTATCATATATTAGCCGCTCCTATGCTACCTTATCCAATTCTATCTTACCTTTAGCCATTGCTATCCTACCTTATTCTATTCTATCATATCTTAGCCGTTCATATGCTACCTTATTTAATTCCATCCTATCTTACCCATTCTAATCCTACCACATGCTATTCTATCTTACAATTGGCATTCCTATTCTACCTTATCCTATTCTTTTATATCTTAGCCGTTCATATCCTATCTTATCCTATACTACACATTCTTATCCTACCACATCCTATTCTATCTTGCCCTAATCATTCCAATCCTACCTTATACTATTCTATCTCATATTACTCTATCCTAACCAGCTTATTCTATCATATATTAGCCACTCCTATGCTACCTTATCCAATTCTATCTTACCTTTAGCCATTGCTATCCTACCTTATTCTATTCAATCATATCTTAGCCATTCATATGCTACCTTATTCTATTCCATCCTATCTTACCCATTCTAATCCTACCACATGCTATTCTATCTTACAATTGGCATTCCTATTCTACCTTATCCTATTCTTTTATATTTTAGCCGTTCCTATCCTATCTTATCCTATCTTACACATTCTTATCCTACCACATCCTATTCTATCTTACGTTAACCATTCCTATCCTATCTTGGCCTATTCTATCATACCTTAGCCATTTTTATCCTACCTTATCTTATTCTATCTTATATTAGCCATTCCAAACTAGCTTATTCTATCATATCTTAGCCGTTCCTATACTACCTTATCCTACCATATCTTTGCCCTTTTCATCCTACCACATCCTATTCTATCTTACCCTACCCGTTGCTATCCCACCTAATGCCATCTTAGCCGTTACTATCTTATCCGATTCTACCATACCTTAGCCGTTCACATACTACCTTATCCTATCTTACACATTCTTATCCTACCACATCCTATTCTATCTTACCTTAGTCATTCCTATCCTACCTTATACTATTCTATTTATATGACTCTTTCCTAACCAGCTTATTCTATCATATCATAGCCATTCCTATATTACGTTATCCTATTCTATCTTACCTTAGCCATTCCTATCCTACCTTGCCCTATTATATCATATCTTAGCCATTCTTATCCTACCACATCCTATTCTATCTTACCTTAGCCATTCCTATCCTATCTTGGCCTATTCTATCATACCTTGGCCATTCTTATCCTGCCTCATCTTATTCTGTCTTATATTAGCCGTTCGAAACCAGCTTATTCTATCATATTTTAGCCGTACCTATCCTACCTTATGTTATTCCATCATACCTTAGCCGTTCCTATCATACCTTATCCTATTCTATCTTATATTGGCCATTCTAAACCAACTTATTGTATCATAGCTTAGTCGTTCCTATACTACCTAATCCTTTTCTATCTTATTTTAGCAGTTCCAAACCAGCTTATTCTATCATATATTAGCCGCTCCTATGCTACCTTATCCAATTCTATCTTACCTTTAGCCACTGCTATCCTACCTTATTCTATTCTATCATATCTTAGCCGTTCATATGCTACCTTATTCTATTCCATCCGATCTTACCCATTCTAATCCTACCACATGCTATTCTATCTTACAATTGGCATTCCTATTCTACCTTATCCTATTCTTTTATATCTTAGCCGTTCCTATCCTATCTTATCCTATCCTACACATTCTTATCCTACCTCATCCTATCCTATCTTACCTTAACCATTCCTATCCTACCTTAGCATATTCTACCATATCTTACACGTTCCTTTCCTACCTCATCCTATTCCATCCTATCTTACCCATTCTAATCCTACCACATCCTATTCTATCTTACAATTGGCATTCCTATCCTACCTTATCCTATTCTATTATATCTTAGCCGTTCCTATCCTATCTTATCCTATCCTACACATTCTTATCCTACCACATCCTATCCTATCTTACCTTAACCATTCCTATCCTACCTTATCCTATTCTATCTTACCTTCGCCATTCCTATCCTATCTTGGCCTATTCTATCATACCTTAGCTATTTTTATCCTACCTTATTTTATTGTATCTCATATTAGCCGTTCCTATACCACCTTATCCTATCATATCTTTGCCATTTTCATCATACCATATCCTATTCTTTCTTAGCTTACCCGTTGCTATCCTACCTAATGCTATCTTAGCCGTTCCTATCTTATACGATTCTATCATACCTCAGCTGTTCCAATCCTACGTTATATTATTTTATCTCATATTAGTCTTTCCTAACCAGCTTATTCTATAATATCTTAGCCGTTCCTATGCTACCTTATCCTGTTCTATCTTACCTTAGACATCCCTATGCTACCTTCTCCTATTCTATCTTACCTTTATCCATTCCTATCCTACCTTATCCTATCCTGTAATATCTTAGCCGTTCATATGCTACCACATCCTATTCTATCATACCTTAGCCATTCCTATCCTACCTTATCTTATTCTGTCTTATATTAGCCGTTCCAAACCAGCTTATTCCCTCATATCTTAGCCGTTCCTATACTACCTTATCCTATTTTATCATATCTTAGCCATTCTTATCCTACCACATCCTACTCTATCTTACCTTACCCGTTGTTATCGTACCAAATGCTATCTTAGCCGTTCCTATCTTATCCGATTACATCATACCTTAGCCGTTCCTAACCTACCTTATCCTATCTTACACATTCTTATCCTACCACATCCTATTCTATCTTGCGCTAGTCATTACAATCCTACCTTATACTATTCTATCTCATATTACTCTTTCCTAACCAGCTTATTCTATCATATCTTAGCCGTTCCTATGCTACCTTATCCTATATTATCATATCTTAGCCATTCTTATCCTACCACATCCAACTCTATCTTACTTTACCCGTTGCTATCCTACCAAATGCTATCTTAGTTGTTCCTATCTAATCCGATTATATCATTCCTTAGCCATTCCTAACCTACCTTATCCTATTCTTTTATATCTTAGCCGTTCCTATCCTATCTTATCCTATACTACACATTCTTATCCTACCACATGCTATTGTATCTTGCCCTAGTCATTCCAATCCTACCTTATACTATTCTATCTCATATTACTCTATCCTAACCAGCTTATTCTATCATATATTAGCCGCTCCTATGCTACCTTATCCAATTCTATCTTACCTTTAGCCATTGCTATCCTACCTTATTCTATTCTATCATATCTTAGCCGTTCATACGCTACCTTATTCTATTCCATCCTATCTTACCCATTCTAATCCTACCACATGCTATTCTATCTTATAATTGGCATTCCTATCCTACCTTATCCTATTCTATTATATCTTAGCCGTTCCTCTCCTATCTTATCCTATACTACACATTCTTATCCTACCACATCCTATCCTATCTTACCTTAGCCATTCCTATCCTATCTTGGCCTATTCTATCATATCTTAGCCATTTTTATCCTACCTTATCTTATTTTATCTCATATTAGCCGTTCCTATACTACCTTATCCTATCATATCTTTGCCATTTTCATCCTACCACATCCTATTCTATCTTCGCGTACCCATTGCTATCCTACCTAATAATATCTTAGCCATGCCTGTCTTATACGTTTCTATCATACCTCAGCTGTTCCTATCATACCTCATCCTATTCTATCTTATATTACTCTTTCCTAACCAGCTTATTCTTTTATATCTTAGCCGTTCCTATGCTACCTTATCCTATTCTATCTTACCTTAGCCATTCCTATGCTACCTTCTCCAATTCTATCTTACCTTTATCCATTCTTGTCCTACCTTATCCTATCCTATAATATCTTAGCCGTTCATATGCTACCACATCCTATTCTATCATACCTTAGCCATTCCTATCCTACCTTATCTTATTCTGTCTTATATTAGCCGTTCCAAACCAGCTTATTCTCTCATATCTTAACCGTTCCCATACTACCTTATCCTATTTTATCATATCTTAGCCATTCTTATCCTACCACATCCTACTCTCTTACCTTATCCGTTGCTATCCTACCAAATGCTATCTTAGCCGTTCCTATCTCATCCGATTATGTCATACCTTAGCCGTTCCTAACCTACTTTATCCTATCTTACACATTCTTATCCTACCACATCCTATTATATCTTGCCCAAGTCATTCCAATCCTACCTTATACTATTCTATCTCATATTATTCTTTGCTAACCAGCTTATTCTATCATATCTAAGCCATTCCTATGCTACCTTATCCAATTCTATCTTACCTTTAGCCATTGCTATCCTACCTTATTCTATTCTATCATATCTTAGCCGTTCATATGCTACCTTATTCTAATCCATCCGATCTTACCCATTCTAATCCTACCACATGTAATTCTATCTTACAATTGGCATTCCTATTCTACCTTATCCTATTCTTTTATATCTTAGCCGTTCCTAACCTATCTTATCCTATCCTACACATTCTTATCCTACCTCATCCTATCCTATCTTACCTTAACCATTCCTATCCTACCTTAGCATATTCTACCATATTTTACACGTTCCTTTCCTACCTCATCCTATTCCATCCTATCTTACCCATTCTAATCCTACCACATCCTATTCTATCTTACAATTGGCATTCCTATCCTACCTTATCCTATTCTATTATATCTTAGCCGTTCCTATCCTATCTTATCCTATCCTACACATTCTTATCCTACCACATCCCATCCTATCTTACCTTAATCATTCCGATCCTACCTTATCCTATTCTATCTTACCTTAGCCATTTTTATCCTACCTTATCTTATTCTATCTCATATTAGCCGTTCCTATACCACCTTATCCTATCATATCTTTGCCATTTTCATCATACCATATCCTATTCTTTCTTAGCTTACCCGTTGCTATCCTACCTAATGCTATCTTAGCCGTTCCTATCTTATACGATTCTATCATACCTCAGCTGTTCCAATCCTACGTTATATTATTTTATCTCATATTAGTCTTTCCTAACCAGCTTATTCTATAATATCTTAGCCGTTCCTATGCTACCTTATCCTGTTCTATCTTACCTTAGACATCCCTATGCTACCTTCTCCTATTCTATCTTACCTTTATCCATTCCTATCCTACCTTATCCTATCCTGTAATATCTTAGCCGTTCATATGCTACCACATCCTATTCTATCATACCTTAGCCATTCCTATCCTACCTTATCTTATTCTGTCTTATATTAGCCGTTCCAAACCAGCTTATTCCCTCATATCTTAGCCGTTCCTATACTACCTTATCCTATTTTATCATATCTTAGCCATTCTTATCCTACCACATCCTACTCTATCTTACCTTACCCGTTGCAATCGTACCAAATGCTATCTTAGCCGTTCCTATCTTATCCGATTATATCATACCTTAGCCGTTCCTAACCTACCTTATCCTATCTTACACATTCTTATCCTACCACATCCTATTCTATCTTGCGCTAGTCATTACAATCCTACCTTATACTATTCTATCTCATATTACTCTTTCCTAACCAGCTTATTCTATCATATCTTAGCCGTTCCTATGCTACCTTATCCTATATTATCATATCTTAGCCATTCTTATCCTACCACATCCTACTCTATCTTACTTTACCCGTTGCTATCCTACCAAATGCTATGTTAGCTGTTCCTATCTAATCCGATTATATCATTCCTTAGCCATTCCTAACCTACCTTATCCTATTTTATCATATCTTAGCCATTCTTATCCTACCACATCCTACTCTATATTACCTTACCCGTTGCAATCGTACCAAATGCTATCTTAGCCGTTCCTATCTTATCCGATTATATCATACCTTAGCCGTTCCTATCCTATCTTATCCTATACTACACATTCTTATCCTACCACATCCTATTCTATCTTGCCCTAGTCATTCCAATCCTACCTTATACTATTCTATCTCATATTACTCTATCCTAACCAGCTTATTCTATCATATATTAGCCGCTCCTATGCTACCTTATCCAATTCTATCTTACCTTTAGCCATTCCTATCCTACCTTATCTTATTCTGTCTTATATTAGCCGTTCCAAACCAGCTTATTCCCTCATATCTTAGCCGTTCCTATACTACCTTATCCTATTTTATCATATCTTAGCCATTCTTATCCTACCACATCCTACTCTATCTTACCTTACCCGTTGCAATCGTACCAAATGCTATCTTAGCCGTTCCTATCTTATCCGATTATATCATACCTTAGCCGTTCCTAACCTACCTTATCCTATCTTACACATTCTTATCCTACCACATCCTATTCTATCTTGCGCTAGTCATTGCAATCCTACCTTATACTATTCTATCTCATATTACTCTTTCCTAACCAGCTTATTCTATCATATCTTAGCCGTTCCTATGCTACCTTATCCTATATTATCATATCTTAGCCATTCTTATCCTACCACATCCTACTCTATCTTACTTTACCCGTTGCTATCCTACCAAATGCTATCTTAGCTGTTCCTATCTAATCCGATTATATCATTCCTTAGCCATTCCTAACCTACCTTATCCTATTTTATCATATCTTAGCCATTCTTATCCTACCACATCCTACTCTATCTTACCTTACCCGTTGCAATCGTACCAAATGCTATCTTAGCCGTTCCTATCTTATCCGATTATATCATACCTTAGCCGTTCCTATCCTATCTTATCCTATACTACACATTCTTATCCTACCACATCCTATTCTATCTTGCCCTAGTCATTCCAATCCTACCTTATACTATTCTATCTCATATTACTCTATCCTAACCAGCTTATTCTATCATATATTAGCCGCTCCTATGCTACCTTATCCAATTCCATCTTACCTTTAGCCATTGCTATCCTACCTTATTCTATTCTATCATATCTTAGCCGTTCATATGCTACCTTATTCTATTCCATCCTATCTTACCCATTCTAATCCTACCACATGCTATTCTATCTTACAATTGGCATTCCTATTCTACCTTGTCCTATTCTTTTATATCTTAGCCGTTCATATCCTATCTTATCCTATACTACACATTCTTATCCTACCACATCCTATTCTATCTTGCCCTAATCATTCCAATCCTACCTTATACTATTCTATCTCATATTACTCTATCCTAACCAGCTTATTCTATCATATATTAGCCGCTCCTATGCTACCTTATCCAATTCTATCTTACCTTTAGCCATTGCTATCCTACCTTATTCTATTCTATCATATCTTAGCCGTTCATATGCTACCTTATTCTATTCCATCCTATCTTACCCATTCTAATCCTACCACATGCTATTCTATCTTACAATTGGCATTCCTATTCTACCTTATCCTATTCTTTTATATCTTAGCCGTTCCTATCCTATCTTATCCTATACTACACATTCTTATCCTACCACATCCTATCCTATCTTACCTTAACCATTCCTATCCTACCTTATACTATTCTATCTCATATTACTCTATCCTAACCAGCTTATTCTATCATATATTAGCCGCTCCTATGCTACCTTATCCAATTCTATCTTACCTTTAGCCATTGCTATCCTACCTTATTCTATTCTATCATATCTTAGCCGTTCATATGCTACCTTATTCTATTCCATCCTATCTTACCCATTCTAATCCTACCACATGCTATTCTATCTTATAATTGGCATTCCTATTCTACCTTATCCTATTCTTTTATATCTTAGCCGTTCATATCCAATCTTATCCTATACTACACATTCTTATCCTACCACATCCTATTCTATCTTGCCCTAATCATTCCAATCCTACCTTATGCTATTCTATCTCATATTACTCTATCCTAACCAGCTTATTCTATCATATATTAGCCGCTCCTATGCTACCTTATCCAATTCTATCTTACCTTTAGCCATTGCTATCCTACCTTATTCTATTCTATCATATCTTAGCCATTCATATGTTACCTTATTCTATTCCATCCTATCTTACCCATTCTAATCCTACCACATGCTATTCTATCTTACAATTGGCATTCCTATTCTACCTTATCCTATTCTTTTATATTTTAGCCGTTCCTATCCTATCTTATCCTATCTTACACATTCTTATCCTACCACATCCTATTCTATCTTACCCTACCCGTTGCTATCCTACCTAATGCCATCTTAGCCGTTACTATCTTATCCGATTCTACCATACCTTAGCCGTTCACATACTACCTTATCCTATCTTACACATTCTTATCCTACCACATCCTATTCTATCTTACCTTAGTCATTCCTATCCTACCTTATACTATTCTATTTATATTACTCTTTCCTAACCAGCTTATTCTATCATATCATAGCCATTCCTATATTACGTTATCCTATTCTATCTTACCTTAGCCATTCCTATCCTACCTTGCCCTATTATATCATATCTTAGCCATTCTTATCCTACCACATCCTATTCTATCTTACCTTAGCCATTCCTATCCTATCTTGGCCTATTCTATCATACCTTGGCCATTCTTATCCTGCCTCATCTTATTCTGTCTTATATTAGCCGTTCGAAACCAGCTTATTCTATCATATTTTAGCCGTACCTATCCTACCTTATGTTATTCCATCATACCTTAGCCGTTCCTATCATACCTTATCCTATTCTATCTTATATTGGCCATTCTAAACCAACTTATTGTATCATATCTTAGTCGTTCCTATAATACCTAATCCTTTTCTATCTTATTTTAGCAGTTCCAAACCAGCTTATTGTATAATATCTTAGCTGTTCCTATTCTGCCTTATCCTATTCTATCTTGCCTTAGCCATTCCGATTGTACCTTAAACCATTCTATTATATCTTAACCATTCTTATCCCACCACATCCTATTCTATCTTACCTTACCCGTTCCTATCTTACCTGACCCTATATTATCTTAGCCGTTCCTAACCTACCTTATCCAAATCTATCATATCTTAACCATTCTTAACCTAACACATCCTATTCTATCTTACAATTGGCATTCCTATCCTACCTTATCCTATTCTATTATATCTCAGCCGTTCCTATCCTATCTTTTCCTATCCTACACATTCTTATCCTACAGCATCCTATCCTATCTTACCTTAACCATTCCTATCCTACCTTAAACTATTCTATTATCCCTTAGCCATTCCTAATCTACCTTATCCTATCTTATACATTCTTATCCTACCACATCCTATTCTATCTTGCCCTAGTCATTCCAATCCTAACTTATACTATTCTATCTCATATTACTCTTTCCTAACCAGCTTATTCTATCATATCTTAGCCGTTCCTATGCTACCTTATCCTATTCTATCTTACCTTTAGCCATTGCTATCCTACCTTATTCTATTCTATCATATCTTACCCGTTCCTTTCCTACCTTATCCAATTCCATTCTATCTTACCCATTCTAATCCTACCACATGCTATTCTATCTTACAATTGGCATTCCTATCCTACCTTATCCTATTCTATTATATCTTACCCGTTCCTATCCTATCTTATCCAATCCTACACATTCTTGTCCTACCACATCCTATCCTATCTTACTTTAACCATTCCTATCCTACCTTATCCTATTCTATCTTACCTTAGCCATTCCTATCCTATCTTGGCCTATTCTATTATACCTTAGCCATTTTTATCCTACCATAACTTATTCTATCTTATATTAGCCGTTCCTATACTACCTTATCCTATCATATCTTTGCCATTTTCATCCTACCACATCCTATTCTATCTTAGCGTACCCACTGCTATCCTACCTAATGCTATCTTAGCCGTTCCTATCTTATACAATTCTATCATACCTCAACTGTTCCAATCGTACCTTATCCTATTCTATCTTATATTACTCTTTCCTAACCAGCTTATTCTATCATATCTTAGCCGTTCCTATGCTACCTTATCCTATTCTATCTTACCTTAGCCATTCCTATGCTACCTTCTCCTATTCTATCTTACCTTTATCCATTCCTATCCTACCTTATCCTATCCTATAATATCTTAGCCGTTCATATGCTACCACATCCTATTCTATCATACCTTAGCCATTCCTATCCTACCTTATCTTATTCTGTCTTATATTAGCCGTTCCAAACCAGCTCATTCCCTCATATCTTAACCGTTCCTATACAACCTTATCCTATTTTATCATATCTTAGCCATTCTTATCCTACCACATCCTACTCTCTTACCTTACCCGTTGCTATCCTACCAAATGCTATCTTAGCCGTTCCTATCTCATCCGATTATATCATACCTTAGCCGTTCCTAACCTACTTCATCCTATCTTACACATTCTTATCCTACCACATCCTATTATATCTTGCCCTAGTCATTCCAATCCTACCTTATACTATTCTATCTCATATTATTCTTTCCTAACCAGCTTATTCTATCATATCTTAGCCGTTCCTATGCTACCTTATCCTATTCTATCTTACCTTTAGCCATTGCTATCCTACCTTATTCTATTCTATCATATCTTAGCCGTTCATATGCTACCTTATTCTATTCCATCCTATCTTAACCATTCTAATCCTACCACATCCTATTCTATTTTACAATTGGCATTCCTATCCTACCTTATACTATTCTATCCGATTCTATATCACATCCTATTCTATCTTACCTTAGCCATTCCTATCCTATCTTGGCCTATTCTATCATACCTTGGCCATTCTTATCCTGCCTCATCTTATTCTGTCTTATATTAGCCGTTCGAAACCAGCTTATTCTATCATATTTTAGCCATACCTATCCTACCTTATGTTATTCCATCATACCTTAGCCGTTCCTATCATACCTTATCCTATTCTATCTTATATTGGCCATTCTAAACCAACTTATTGTATCATATCTTAGTCGTTCCTATACTACCTAATCCTTTTCTATCTTATATTAGCAGTTCCAAACCAGCTTATTGTATAATATCTTAGCTGTTCCTATTCTGCCTTATCCTATTCTATCTTGCCTTAGCCATTCCGATTGTACCTTAAACCATTCTATTATATCTTAACCATTCTTATCCCACCACATCCTATTCTATCTTACCTTACCCGTTCCTATCTTACCTAACCCTATATTATCTTAGCCGTTCCTAACCTACCTTATCCAAATCTATCATATCTTAGCCATTCTTAACCTAACACATCCTATTCTATCATACCTTAGCCATTTATGTCCTAGCTTATCCTATTCTGTCATACCTTAGTCGTTCCTATCCTACCTTATCCAAATCTATCATACCTTAGCCATTCCTATCCTACCTAATCCTATTCAATCATACCTTAGTCGTTCCTATCCTACCTTATCCAAATCTATCATACCTTAGCCGTTCCTATCCTACCTTATCCTATTCTATCTTATATTAGCAGTTCCAAACCAGCATAATGTATCATATCTTAGTCATTCCTATTCTACCTTATACTATTCTATCCTATCTTACCCATTCCTATCCTACACTATCCTATTCTATTATATCTTAGGTATTCCTATCCTGCCTTGTCTTATTCTATCATATCTTACCAATTCTTATCCTACCACATCATATTCTATCTTACCTTAGCCATTCCTATCCTACCTTATCCTATTCTAACTTATATTATCCATTCCAACCCAACTTATTGTATCACATCTTAGACGTTCCTATCCTACATTATCCTATGCTATCATATCTTACCCATTCCTATCCTACCACATCCTATTCTATCTTACCTTAGCCATTCTTATCTTACCTTATCCTAAGCTATCATATCTTTGCTGTTCCTATCCTACCTTATCCTATTCTATCCTATCTTACCCATTCATATCCTACCACATCCTATTCCATCTTACCATCGGCATTCCTATCCTACCTTATCCTATTCAATCATATCTTAGCCATTACTATCCTACCGTATCCTATTCTATCCTGTTTTAGCCGTATCTTTCCTACCTTATCCTATTCTATCCTATCTTAGCCGTTCCTATCTTACCTTATCCTATTCTGTCATATCTTAGCCATTCTTATCCCACCACATCCTACTCTGTCTTACCTTAGCCGTTCCTATCCTAACTTATTGTATTCTGTCTTATGTTAGCCGTTCCTGAGGGTGTTTTTTTAATTTCTATATGACATAAAGTCACAGACTTATTTAAATGGTTTGGCAAAATTTCTGTCAGATCCCGCTGCTGGGATCAGCAACTCCAGAGGGTTAAGATGTATGATTACTGTTACCCTCAGGATGACCACAGGCACAGCTACAAAACACATAAATAACAGAGTCGTATCCCAGGCTTGGCAATGTTTATTGACACAAAACCTTTAAGGAAATAAAAAAGTAACAGAAATACACAGGCAAAACAGTAATGGCAACTCTTAAAGACATATGCACACAATTAATACCATAGCCATGATACACATGAATTTAGAATAATTATATACACAATGTATATACATGAATCCTACCTGGATTTCAGTATAAACCCAGACACACACCCCTTCCACCTGGCAACAAGTCTAAAAGAAATCGGTTGTTATTACAAACAAAACACACGTCGCCACTGCCGCCACGTGTTAAAGAAATGCCAAAGGAAGACCAGACCACGCCCCCTACCACCGGCTTCCCACGGCTTTTATCCTCACTGATGCCAGCCAGTATAATTTCAAGAGCAGAAACAGCTGAGCAATGTCAGAAACTTTATTACGGAGGCTACCATGGTAACTGCGTAAACAACCTACCTACCTAACCCTGCACAATACAGAGTGCTTGGACTTACGGAACGCTGCCGTAGTAACCCTACAAACCAGTCGCTCGTATACCGCAGCCCAACACGTGACCTGTGAGTGACATAGTCCACGTCACTCACCGGTTACACTCTTATGTTAGCCATTCCTATCCTATCTCATCCTATTCTGTCTTCACCAAACCTATCCTAAAATAAAATAGGATAACACAGGTTGAGATAAGATAAAACAAGAGCTTTGCAATATGTAACCATTCTTTCTAGGCTCGGGAGGAGGATGATTGCTATTTCCTTATCTTATTTATTTATTTTGACCTGTAACCTTTTATGTAATTAATAGTATAACAATAAACTATCTCCTCTCAAAGGATCAGACTGGTTCCATCTCTGTATAATCATTTCTAAACCGCTTTCCATTCTAGTCTGGGTTTCCGTATCCAACAAAAAGAAAGAATTAAATATATACGTATTATTACAGACCTCTCAAATAAAACAATACCAGGGCAAACCAAATAGTTATAACACATAATATCAAACAAATACTTTCACCCCACAAAAGATAACCTTGCTCATGAGCAGGCAAAACTTAGTCAAAGAAATATTTAAAAGAACAACATTGCTATATTGTCAGTCATTTCAGTCCAGTCAGTCCGCACCGCGGGGAAGTTGGTTTTATGTTCGATATTCGCTACATTTACTGACATTTAAACTGCAATATCTTCGGGATCATAACGGTAATAATTTTCAGATTACGCTCCAATTGACTGCACTAGTGGTGTTGTGGTGATTGGCATTGCACTTTCAAGACAGTCTCTAAGTTTTCGGGCAGTTCTGGGTGAGCAGAAGGATATTCGATCCCGTCTCGCTTTATATTTTTAATTCATATTGCTGGAGAATGTGGAGCTAAAAGTGTGAAATATTCTTCTAGTTTAACTTCACACGTGGAGCCTAATCTGAAAAGAATTACCGTCATGATCCCGAAGATATTGCAGTTTAGATGACAGTAATTGTAGCGAAAATCGAACATAAAACCAACTTTACCGCGATCAGTCAGCAAAGCTTTCCTCCGACTGTTCTTTTTCTTTTCTTATCTGAAATTTAACAGAGGGCGCTCGGCTCCGGTGCAGATCCTGGCAGGGTGCGTGTGACCGTACTCCTCTCTGAGTAAACGTCCACTGATGTCGAACAGGATTTCAGCAATCATAAAAAAACCAACCGGCACGTCGCAGATTGCATAATCATTAAACCATACATATAGTTTTATCAATTATGTCATAACCACAATATCCTCGATATAATTTGGTTTCAGGGCTTCACACACTATCACACAGTATTAACCTGGGCTACGAACATATAAAAGGAAAATATGGGAAGGGAATATGGCGCAGTAGAAAAATAAAACATATCCCTTTTCCCCATTTACACATAACGAAATCACATTGCAGGAACATGTACATATCGATGACACATTATAACATCCAAGGTTTACATAATCTCAATCGGCAAACTAAAGCATTGCTTTTTTTCCCTTTCTTTTTATATTCCGCCATAGCACAAACTACATTTTCCCTTAACTCAGTCCCGTAACACTCACCGAAAGAGTAGAACACGGCTTGTCCGTCTCATCCGTCTTCTTGATCACATCGTTCGCCAGTGCTGACGTTCTCCACCTTCTCGCTGCTGTTCTTTTCTACGGCCTCATTTTTTTCTAAATGGGTGTCAGATTTCTTAGCTGTTATTTTAATTTTAATCTTAAGTACTCTCATTTCTTTGCTCTCCATTTTTAAGATATTAAATCTCTTCAAACTACAGCCACTCGCCAAGATGCTCGAAAGACGTTTGAGAAGATAAGTACATGTGATTCAAAAGTAATCAAGCTGTTGTCATGGACGCCCATTCCAACCATAACAGACAATGCGATTCTATGCAGCTCATCGGCGACTTTCGGCCGCGTTCGGCTTCGACTGACCGGTCGTAGGTTCGATTCGGCCATAAGCAGGTTGCCAACTCTGACGCATCTGGCGCGAGACTCGCGCTTTCAGACTGAAACGCTCACAGCAATAATTCTTATGGACCTAAAATTGGCTACACCAAAAGCGTTGGGGCAGTTTGCAAACCCTACATATTATTTACAAGGTAATAAAACTATTATATACATGTAAGTACGTGTGTAGTAGACTTGTCTTGAAATGAAAATCTCATGCCAACTGTCATGCCCTGCTCGTCGGCTCCTCGTGTGTGCCACGCCCCCGGATTACCCACGTGTTCTTTCCCGATTTGTACCCAGCTGTGTCTGATTATTTTCAATCAGTCCTGTGTATTTCAGTCCGTGTCTTACCTGAGTCCTTCGTCCGTCATTGATGTCAGTAGCCGTCCTATGTTTCCTGTCCCGGATCTTCCTAATTAAACTCCCGTTTACCCTGCTTACGCCTGCTCGCCTGCTCTTTGCTCGCTCGCCTTTCCAGCGCGTTCGCCCACTTCCGGAGCGTCCCGTGACACAAACCAGCTGACCAAATTCGGTGCTATATTATGTATGCAAGAATTATCACATGCAGGGCGCACATAACTGGTATGCAAGTACTCATTCGCTGTCTAAAGCTATACGCGCTGCAATGTTTTGTAGCAGCGCAAATGCGTATTTATTTTATGTGCATTCGCGCTGTTATGACAAGAAATCACTGTGCATTCTAGCCTTCATGCCGCGAAAGAAGTACAAATTAGCCCCATTAATGTTAAAATGCACGGTAATTTTTTGCCATAACAGCGTAAATGCGCATAAAATACATGCGAATTTGCGCTGCTACAGCAAGGAATTGCCGCGCGTTCACGGAGAATGCATACTTGCGTACCATACAGTTATGTGCGGTCCTGACCATATGTATAGTAGGCATATCTTCTACAATAAATTATATATTTAAGTCGTATTGTTTGGCGTTTTTAAATCTTTTAATCATAATTTTCTTCGTTCTTTCCTGCCGACAGTTGGGGCAGAGACTGTCATACACTCATGTACTAATGTTACTAATGTAACATTCACAGCCAGACGCTGCGCAACAGTGAAACATTTATACATGTGAGAAAAGGTTTTCTGTGTGTCCATTAATTCCTACATTGAGTTTTAATCCCGTTTACATGAAAAGCTGTAGTTATATTGCCCCCAGAATTCCAAATTTCTATTTGCAGCAAACTGATAAACCGAATAAGCCCAGGACATTGGAAAATACTTGAACAACATGGTAAAGTGGGTTTCAGCATTTTCTATTGTTACATTTGTATTAGAATTGTAACAAATGTCTTCGTTAGTATTGCATTGTATTTTGCCGGATGTTCCTCAACAGATTGGTTCTGTGGACTGTGGTGTGTTCATGTTGATTGTTGTCACAGATCGAGGAAGTAGGAAGCCGGAGAATTGGGAAACAAGGGATTTATTGGGGAAACCAGCTAGGAACACGGGGCAATACAGGTAGCGACTTCAATGACTGGACTGGGGAAACATACTTTGATACGGAATTAAATACATAGGACTGATAGATGTGTGATAGATGATAACCTAGTCTATATATGCTTGATAAATGACACTCAGTTTTTCATCAGCTGCTTTCAGTCTCCATGGATAGACCAAATGTAAAATGGAAGTTTTTAGAACTGCTTCATGAAGAACAGCGTGAGCAGTATGAGGGTACTCAGCTGATTGTGGTTGGGAGCTGTGGCCTTCAAACCCTATATAATGCCAGCAAATGTGGTCTCTCCATATGGCAGATAGAGGAAGTTTGAAAGCCATTTGTATTCTCTTCCATAGTGTGCCAGCAAGGAGAGAGGACTTCACTGCTTTTACTATCCATCCATCCATCCATCCATCCATCCATCCATCATCTTCCGCTTAATCCGGGGTCCCTCCCGAATGACTGAGCTCCTCACCCTGTCTCTAAGGGAGAGCCTAGCCACCCTGCGGAGGAAACTCATTTCGGCCGCTTGCACCCGCGATCTCGTTCTTTCGGTCACTACCCATAGCTCATGACCATAGGTGAGGGTAGGAACGTAGATCGACTGGTAAATCGAGAGCTTTGCCTTTTAGCTCAGCTCTCTCTTCACCATGACAGACCGATGCAGCGCCCGCATGACTGCTGACGCCGCACCGATCAACCTGTTGATCTCCCGTTCCATCGTTCCCCCACTCTTGAACAAGATCCCGAGATACTTAAACTCCTCCACTTTTTTTTAAACTCCACTCCTGCTTTTACTAAATCTGCAAAATTTCCACTTGCATCCTGTAGCCACCAATGGCTTGAAAACTTACCAGTAGCAGAGAGAGCCCTGGAGGTGTGGCCGTCTCTGACCATGTACCTGGATGCAGTCAGAATGAGGAAGCTACCAAATCCAGGAACTGCATTGTGTGACACCCTTGAAGCTGCTCAGACAGACCCCCTCATCTTCGCAAAGCTACATTTCTACATAGCCATCACCAGGACCTTCACTCCTTTCTTGACAAGATATCAAACTGATGAACCAGTGATGCCATTCTTAGCCACAGACTTGGCTGAGTTGATGAAGGTAATATCCTAGCATTGGACAGGTTGATGTTGCAAATTTATTTCAGTGTGTGTACATTTCTCCCTGAACATAACCTGTCTTCAGGTTAGTGTTTTACCTTTTATCTAATCATGATTAATATCTGATTAATATGAATGATTTATTAATTATATACAGATACTCACACCCACACATCCATCCATTTTCCAAACCGCTTATCCTACTGGGTCACGGGGGTTCGGAGCCTATCCCGGAAGCAATGGGCACGAGGCAGGGAACAACCCAGGATGGGGGGCCAGCCCATCGCAGGGCATACTCACACACCAGTCACTCATATACGCACACCTACGGGCAATTTAGCAAGTCCAATTAGCCTCAGCATGTTTTTGGACTGTGGCAGGAAACCGGAGTACCCGGAGGAAACCCCACGACGACATGGGGAGAACATGCAAACTCCACACACATGTGACCCAGGCGGAGACTCGAACCCGGGTCCCAGAGGTGTGAGGCAACAGTGCTAACCACTGCACCACCATGCCGCCCCAGGGTGCACCTTGACATGAGAAATTACAATGGGAAGCAAATGGTAGAGGAGCTGGACAGTAGTGGTTACATCACCAATGACAAGTCCCCTCCCACCAGGATCAGCAGCGACCATATGCTGAGACACCGGGGCACTAAAGGGCTTTGAGTCCCAGGGAGCAGACATAAATACTCATCTACTGTAAGCTGCTTTGGATCAAAGCATCAGATAAATGTAAAAGCATTAATAAGATATTCCTACAGAGCAATTTCTAATAGACATGGCAGTGCCCTAACCTCTCATGTAATAAACCCCTTGGCATCATCTGCTGCCTCATTCAGCCTAATCCAATAGTCCAGAGGATCCTCCCTAGCATCTGACTTGGTTGAACAAAAATCTGCTGGAGGCATCCCAGAATGCACAGTCAAATAAGAATACTGCTTCAGGATACTAAGGACTGCATCCACATCTCCAGTGGCAGTGACAGTATCATTACTATGCAGCCATGCTCTGACCACATCTCTGGCACATCCCATCAGTCTGCTTGTGCCTGCAGTAGGAATGGGTGAACCTAAGCATTCAGAGGTTTCCCCAGCAGGTAGACTATTTGGCATCTTAGAGAGGACACTGAGGTAGAGATTGGTATACAACTTCACAATATTATTCTTAATCTGCCAGATTTGGATTATCCCCTCTGTCAGAAATCTTGCAGGCAGAGCCCACTTGCAGCAGAGCTGAGAGGTAGGGCTACATGTTAAACTAAGACTAGAGGTATGTATCAGACCAGCTCTCCCTAGCTTTCTGCTTGCTAATAGTCGATCTCTCGAAAATAATATGGATGAACTTGGGACTAGGATTAAGAATTAAAAACTGCTGTGCGCTGATTTTCACTGAAACATAGCTGTAGGACAATATTGTAGAAGCAGCTGTCCGGCTACAGACTCACTCCATTCATCACAGGGACTGCACAGTAGTATCTGGCAAACTCAGTAGGGGGGGGGGGGGAATCTGCATTTACATCAACAACCAGTGGTACTCAGACTGTCACTTTTCAAGTGATGTAAACACTGTTCAATTGATGTGGAGCACTGAATGCTGAAATGCGGACAATTTTATTGGCCTAGGAAGTTTAACGCTGCTTTCATTCTGCCTGTTTACATTCCTCCACATGCAAACTGCACGGCAGCATTGGGCACATTGAATGAGGCTATAAGCGCACAAGAAAACAAACATAATGATACAGTGTTTACAGTAACTGGTGATTTTAATCATTGTAACTTAGGGACTGTGATACCAGCATACCAACAACACCTTACATTTCCTACATGGGAAAAAAACATACATGTATAGCAATGTGAAGGAGGCGTACAAGGTTGTACCTGGTCCCCACTTTGGACGGTCTCCATTCCTCTACCCAGCATACAGACAGCTCCTCAAACAAGCCCGAACTGTGATGTGATTTTATGTGGCCTACCACTTCATGGCTGATTTGCTGTTGTTCCCAGTTTTTCCACTTTGGTAAAATACAACTAACAGTTCAGTGTGGAATATTTAGTAGCTAGGAAATCTCACAGATGGACTTATTGCACAGGTGGCATCCTATCGCAGTACCATGCTTGAATTCACTAACCTGACTGAATTCACAGTGTGTGTGTGTGTATATATATATATATATATATATATATATATATATATATATATAAAGTCACGATCTGGGGCGAGCAGAGCAGCGGTGATCGTGCGGGCAGGCGTGCAAAGACTAGGTGAGACGGACAAAATCGGGCAAACTACGGGTTTAATTTGGGAACTGGGACCATAGAACAACACGAAACCACACCATAACCACAAGAGATCCACAATGACGGTGTAAGGACATAAAACTTATAGGTCCTGCAGGCCCCAACTCTGATCAGCCTGCATCAGTCTATTTCAGAACTCCAAGAAAAGGATCCACTGGCCCAGGCAAGATTGGACTCCACGCATCAAACCATCCCTTTTAAGGAAGGCAAAGCCCTGCCGGCTCCTGAGAATAACTGGAGCAATACAGAAAAAGCAAGACCTTTCACCCCCTGGAGTGGCCGGAGTTCCACAGTCAATCCACAGCAACAACAGCTGTCAGTCCCCAGACACAGACACCTTTTCCACTAGAAATAGGATAACTCACCACACATAGATGTTAGGGACAAATACACGCATGTTTGGTCTCGTTTGAATAGGCATGAGACGGCGAGTGTTATACACTCAGATTTAAGGCAGTATAGTTTTCCCTAAGAGAACTATAGAAACTTCGGCTAAACCCACCAAACTGAGAGAGCCTCTCACATGGCAGAACAAGGGAATTACGACCACCCCCTAAAGTGATCTGATTGGCTGAGGACTTGAGAACCAAGGCCAACAATGCCCCTAAAATTAACCGTTGACCGAAATTGGTCAGTCTTCAGAGACATGCCATCACCTGGTTTGGATACTTAAGGAAGGGCCTCAGAAGGATTCGGGGAGTTACTCTGTAATCAGAGCTCCCACAGAGAACTGCGTGAAAGTCCATCTGTAGTCAGATACTTTCCGCAGAACTTTGTGCACTCTCAGCTGAGGAATGTGATTGTTTAATATTGTATTTGTCCAAATGTATTTACAAGTATGTGGCCACATGTCAATAATTATATATTGTAATATGTTTAATAAATGTTGTCTTGATTACTTCATGACTGTCTGATTTGCTAACTTCTTTATAAACTTTCCAGATTGGGCTTCTATCCTGATTAGGACTAAAGTGGTAAATACTATCTTGCAGCCTCTGGGTTAAATCCCCTTTATCCGGGTCCCAAACTCGACTGCCCAAGTTAAGTTAGGTGGATACCAAAACCGCACCTCTGGAGTTCGCACACGCTCAGTTACGGGCCGACTTAACCTCTGAGGTCAACACATGCTGATGAAAGGTACCGGTCTACCCTCTGAGGGGCGTACACACTATGTTCCTAGGCACCGGGCATAGTCCCTGAGACGCTCACATGGTAAGACAATGGGCGGCATCGGCGGAGTCCCTGAGACGAGCCCAAAGTAAAACCTCGTACAAACTACTGCAACAAAAGGTGCGCCGTCACAGCCGCTGAGGTTGACACATGTTATGATATGGGCTGCCCCCGGCTGAGCCTCTGAGGTGAACGTACGTGTGGTTCGGGTAAACATCGGCTTAATCTCCGAGGCACCCACATGCTCAGTAATTGGCAGACACTGGGCCTTTGGGGAATTATATAGGTCGAGGGACCCGAATAATCAGAGGCTGACATTGTCTTAAATGGTGGCGATTTCCGTGCATCTAAGACAAACCCTGTGGAACAAGCCCACGGATCGCCCTGTCGGCCGAGGCGAATCTGGTGCACTCCTTCGTCAGGGGTAAAATAGAGTTGGTAATCTAAAGGAGAGTCTCGAAGTAATCCGAACAACATAAACGTCATGACTACAATATACTGAAATAAGGTCATTAATAAAATGGAGTCAGATATGTGTCTAAAAGAATATCTTGTATATTAAAAAGGGTAAGTAATTCCCAGGAGCGCTTGGAAGGACCAACACGCATTCACAGCCTTCGGCTGCGCCATTGGATTCCGCCATTGGGCCAGTGGGCGGCTCCCTACAACGGACAAGGGGAACAGGTAAGACCATGACTTAAATAGGACGTGACTAATCAAAATAAGCAGACCCAGATGGAGACGATCAGGGAAGCACACGTGGGTAATCAGGGGGTGTGGCACACGAGGAGCCGACGAGCCGGGTCATGACATATATATAGGGCGGCATGGTGGTGCAGTGGTTAGCACTGTTGCCTCGCACCTCTAGGACCCAGGTTCGAGTCTCTGCCTGTGTCACATGTGTGCGGAGTTTGCATGTTCTCCCCATGTCGTCGTGGGGTTTTCTCCAGGTACTCTGGTGTGTGTATATATATATATAGTAAAATTGAGTTTTTTACACTTTTGCAGTTTTATTTCATAATTGAACTTTATAAGAAATTAAGTACCATTCAATAATAATGAACACTAAGTAAATATTAATAATTGATGTGTTATTGATCCCTGTGGGTGAATTGCTTTACACCTCTACCACTCTGTAGGTCAGAGCAAGCTGGTTGTGAAGGGTAGTTAGCTGTTGTAGCACCCAAAGAACTGGGACTTACGGGCCTAGTACTAACAGAACTTAATTTGTTGCAGTTTTGTATGACAAATGTATATGTTTTGTGTCCTGTGGAGAAATCATAAATACCCATTTTAGCAGGTGTGATTTTGCGTTGAACAGGTAACGTTACGTTGAGACCACCCTGGAACCTGGAACCAGGAACTAGGGGCCTCATTTATAAAGACTGTATGTGAGCAAAATAACCATGAAACATTTGCACAAACATTTATAGAAAAAAAGAAAAGATACCGTGAAATAGTTTACACATTTTGAAATGGTGCAGTGCAACTGTAGGAACATTTTGGACAAAACATTAAAGAACAACATGCGGTCTGATAAAAATGAGCATCTTATTCATTTGTTAATACTGCTGCAGCGTTCTCTGCATTCTCACCACTGCTCCACATCATACTTCACTCTGCCACATATCACTTTACTACCCCATGTTGAATGTTGCATTGTATGAGCATCATTTTATCCTGTGGATTATGGAGTTATCTTTTAACTAGTTAAGTAGTGAAACTGTACCATAACCACTGTCGCTCTTATTTTAACTGATGAAAAATATATTAATTTGAAATCTCTCCTATGTCGCATCCTTTCATGATGTGATTATTGCATTTGTGCCGAGCAATGTTACGATATACAATGCAATCCTCACCCCCCAGCCGGGGAAAATTCAGTCCCCCCCCATCCGACGCCGCAGACTTCATCAAACTGTAGCAGAGCAGGTAATAGTCATTCATAAATGATTAGATTCATAAACAATTAGCCTTATTTCCTTAGAAACAGATTAGATCTGAACCCAAAACTACCCGGTACCCTCAGCATCTTAATCTTCAACCTGCTCTTCACTCTCTGCCCCTTTTTGAATGATTTGAGGTCAGCACGCCAGGGGGCGCTAGGCAGCCACTTGGGCGTCTTCTCCCAGCCTATACTAACTTCGGTTTTTGTTCTTTGAAACTAAAGAAAACTGGAAAATAGTAAAATGCTTTTTTCAGCTTTTGCCATCTGGCCTGGTCATTTAGAAAAGGGCACAACCTTATTAAAAGACACACTTTATTTTTGTGAAAACAATTTGATGAACACAAAAATATGGACACGATTACAGGGCTGGATTAAAACATGAACAAGAGTGGCTTCTGTACTGGAACTGAGACTAGCGTTGCAGTGGGGTGTGGAATGTTCTGTCCTGCCTTTGAGTTAATGTCCAGCAGCGCTTTGGATTCCTGCAGACACCCAGTCCATGGTGAGGAAGCACATACTCATCACCATAACTTCTTTTTCTGCAGAGTAGCTCTCCTCACACTCGAGTTCAAAACCAAAAAAGTCCATCCCATCACCAGGTATGGCTGACTTTGTGTGCCCATTGGCAGTTTCTTCTGCTACAGGAGCAACTGTGTCACACTCTGCTATCAGAAGCTCCTTCAGTTCCTGTTTCCTACACTCATCCCTTAACCATCGGAGTTCGAATTCTGGACAACTGACAGCAGCAAGAAGTGCACATATGCAAAACGAGTCTGGATAGCCTGAAGAGAACAAAAAATGTATTGTAGCTGTACAATTAGACATGTTTATTTTGTTATTTTACTATTTAGGCTACAGTGCAGGCTATTTACTATAGTCCGATAATCTGCCTTTTATGGGATGAACAATATACAGTATAATAAGTATTGTTGTGATCTACTCAAACTAGTATTTTGATTTTGAATTAGCTTCCATCGTTGCATATTCTCTATCCAGGTAGGCAGCAAATGTTTTTCTACGCGGTAGGCAAACGTGTAGAATAGATAATTTCTCAATTATGTGACAAAAGGAAGGAGAATCCACAGTGGAAATAAGTAGCATTCTGTCCACAATATACCCAGCCACAAGTTTGTTTAGGTCTTCTCCACTTATAGTTGGTGTTTGACAGGAGAAATCCAGCCTGCTGCTTGGCAGGAGTGGGACATGTACTGGCATTGGGCTCATCAGTCGCTTCACCTGGTATTTTCTCCACTAATTTCACTGCGCAGTGCTGCCCTTTCAGATGTTGAATTTTTTGAAGTTGACAATGATTTCTTACCCCCACATAACGTACAACTCACAAAAATGTTCTTGCCTTTAGCCGAGATGAATTCCAGCTACTGAACACGTACTTCTCACTCGCCATGTTCACTTTGTTTTTGTTTGAGCTGGTTTCGCATGCATGTAGGTCTCCTGTAAATGACGTCGCATGTGCGACTGTTAAACAGACATCTGCCTGCCACTGTCAGGTTACTGTCAATTATTATTTCTGTTTTTACAATATAGATGTTAAAGCACTTGATTTTATTGGTAACGTAGCGGTAACGTAAAGTTACTTAAAAGTGTAACTGTAATGCAGTTATTAATTTTAAAATTATAATGCATTAAGTTACTACGTTACTAAAAAAGATTCAAATTACAGTAATGCCTTACTAAGTTACGCATTACTGCCCAGCACTGGTTTGCATATAGTTTAATGTTTATGTGCATGGTTGTCATTACAAACCTACAAGGCACCTTTGGCTATTTGGGTGTTCAGGTCTATGACAGCTGTACCTCATTCTTTGTATAAAAAATGTCTGATGCTCATCCAAGTATGAATTAACTTTCATGTATATGAAATGAGACATTTCATATATGTATATGAGACAATAAAAGGCAAATGTAACCATTATGTAAATATTTCAGGTATTTTACTGAAAGGTATATCACAGGATACAAAAAACAAACAGCACAGTTTATGTGACAAAATACGAAACATCATATGAAAGCTCACAGAGAAATGTCCGGTCAGGTGGCAGTCCAGGCTTTTGAGTTGAGTACAGACTTTCACTGTTGTTGGAGAAAGCGTCAGGCTTTCCACTCCAACTCTGCACACAGGACCAAACTACAGTAGAGTATATGTTGGAGAAAGCGTCAGGCTTTCCACTCCAACTCTGCACACACCATTAATTACGAGACAACACACTTAAAGTTTTACTTGCGCAAGGGTAACCACACTCTCTGCATGCTAGGCTACAAAGGAATGTGTTACAAAGGGTGGTTCCCCTTGGCACCTTTATTTATAGTCAATGGGGGGCAGGGGTCTTGGAGTGAGAACAAAGAAAGGACTGTGAGAGTAAGAAGAAGTTCTGGTTTTCCTCAGGTGGACAACTATTTAAACACGTGCTCAGGATACGTGTAAACTAATATAATCTAAAGTATGAAGATAAAGGAAAACAAAATAATGTATATACATATTTACACTCATTGCTGATTATACAGAAATGATAACAAATGATTACTAACAGTTTCTTCAACCTAACATTGTTGCTTTTAGGGTGGATCGTGTAGGTTAATCTAAAACCTATAAAAACACATCCACATAGAACAACGTACACTCTGTCCCACAACGCCTACTTTCTCTCCCGTTTAATGTCGGCTAAACTTAACCATACAACTACTTTCTCTCCCGTTTAATTTCGGCTAAGCTTAACCATACGCATGCCTTGGCCACCTACTCACTTAGGTGCCGTATCTCTCACCTGTATATTGTGGTCTCTGTTCCGTCACCGAGGTCCTTCAGACATCACCAGACGTCGAGCGCAGTTCTAACCACCGGCCTGATGACGAATTCACATCACAGGTCTTTCTTGCACCCGTCTTCGAGTGACTGCCGGCAGTTTTCGGTGTCGCTTCTCTCGCCGTACTGGAGACGTCTTCGGGGATCCTCGGATCCGGCTCGAAGGACCAAATTCTATGTTGGGGAAAGCGCCCGGCATTTCCACCCCAACTCCACATTTACGAGACACACACTTTACAGTTTTACTTGCAAGGGTACCCACACTCTCTGTAATGCAAACTACAGCAGAATGTGTTACAAAGGGTGGTTCCCCTTGGCTCCTTTATTTATAGTCAGTGGGAGGCGCAAGAGAGGGAAGTGAGAATCTTATCTAAGTAGGCATCTGTTGACCACATACTTAGGGTACAATAGCTAAGAGTATGTGGCTAGAAGATAAGAAATAACGTATATATGTATTTACATTCATTGCTGATCATACAGAAATGATGACAAGATGATGTATAACTGTTTCTTCAACCTAACAACATCCATCCATCCATCCATCCATTTTCCAAACCGCTTATCCTATTGGGTCACGGGGGGTCCGGAGCCTATCCCGGAAGCAATGGGCACGAGGCAGGGAACAACCCAGGATGGGGGGCCAGCCCATCACAGGGCACACTCACACACCATTCACTCACACATGCACACCTATGGGCAATTTAGCAACTCCAGTTAGCCTCAGCATGTTTTTGGACCGTGGGGGGAAACCGGAGTACCCGGAGGAAACCCCACGACGACATGGGGAGAACATGCAAACTCCGCACACATGTGACCAAGGCGGAGAATCAAACCCGGGTCCCAGAGGTGTGAGGCGACAGTGCTAACCACTGCACCACCATGCCGCCCCCTAACAACATCCATAATTTCCAATTCAAATACTGAATTAAAACCCCTCTCTGCAGTCTCCTCCAATTTGACCTTTCCAATTTGTATTTGGTCAATTTCAAATTTACCATTTACATCATCTAGCTCAAATTGGCAGAGGTCGACCACTACGGCTCCTATTTTCAGCCTGTCTTGGTGGTCATCTGCAGGCTTTATGGAGACTGTCCTTTCATTTAACACAAAAACCTCTAACCCGCTTTACTTAAGCGCGGGAAAGCGCAGGCGGAAAAGTTAAACGTCAACTATACTTTGCGCATAAAATTGAAATATAATTAACATAGTAGCTCGGAACAAAATCACTTTATTTAAAAACAATATACAGAGTTTACTCACCAAACATATTTTAATATACATACAAATAACTTGTACACCGAGAATAGTATACAACACCGTAAGCATATAACCCTTAAAGGTTGATTAATTAAAAATCACACATTCATCCTGCATAACATAAAACATTGACTTAAAGAGACTTAATTGTGAAATGAACGCTACTGTCCGAGGGTATTTATCTCCACACATCGCTATGGAACATAATGTCTTAAATACTCAGATTTTCAGAATGACAGAATCTTAACATTTAAAATTTTGTTTTGCGATACCGATACGTAATGATATTGGTATGTGGAACAACGTTATGTTACACACGCCTCCCACAATTCAAGAAGCTGTAGTTAGCTTAAGAGCATATTCACAATTTACCCGTTTGCCTTTTACCGTGACTGAGCACAATCCCCCACCCCAGCTGGTCTGCACTCCCCACATTGCAATTAACGATCCAGACTTCAGTGCTTTTGTTACCGTGGGACTTTGTTGTGTTGAAGAAAACATTAAAATGAAGTCTGAGGAATGTTACATAACACAGCTAAAATGCAAAAACTCTCTCTGGTGTAATTCACTGCATAAAACCAATGGTCTTAAGTGTGGTGCCTTCTTCATAACACTCCCTGACTTTTGTATTCATGACCATGAGATACTGTGGCCTTTTCTTCCTTCATTTGACTAGTGTTCCTCCCTTTCCTCTCAGCCTTGGTTGGTGGTTCAGGCAGCATCACCTTCTTTTAATAGTCCCAGGTTTATCCATCCATCCATTTTCCAAACCGCTTATCATACTGGGTGGCGGGGGGTCCGGAGCCTATCCCAGAAGCAATGGGCAAGAGGCAGGGAACAACCCAGGATTGGGGGGCCAGCCCATTGCAGGGCACACTCACACACCATTCACTCACACATGCACACCTAGGGGCAATTTAGCAACTCCAATTAGCCTCAGCATGTTTTTGGACTGTGGGGGAGAAACCAGAGTACCCAGAGGAAACCCCACGACGACATGGGTAAAACATGCAAACTCCACATACATGTAACCCAGGCGGAGACTCGAACCTGGGTCACCCAGGTGTCATTTATTTTGAAATTCGGCTCAAGCAGAAAATGTTCTAGCAGAAGTCTTAGACAATCTCTGAGTTACACAGAAATCTGATTTCT
Source organism: Brienomyrus brachyistius (assembly GCF_023856365.1). NCBI lineage: Eukaryota > Metazoa > Chordata > Actinopteri > Osteoglossiformes > Mormyridae > Brienomyrus > Brienomyrus brachyistius. The sequence goes on along the minus strand of NW_026042364.1, from coordinate 631,001 downwards.
TCTGAAGCTGCGAGAAATTGTTCATCTGTAATTGTTGCATTGATATTTGTTGATGTGCGTGTGCCCTCCTTGAGCAGTAAAGAGGAGATCACATGCAGAGCTGATTTTCTGTAGTTTCTTAGTCTAAATAAAAATAAAATATTCTCTTCATATAGCCTGGATATTTCTAGAAAAGAGCCAATTAGTTATTTCTAGAAAAATATATAGAGCCAATGAAGGGACCTGATGTCATAGTAGCACAGGTCACTGTCCGTGGTGCTGAATTCTCTACTTGATGGGCTGGTGCTGAATGAATAGACCAGCTGGCCAACATGTCTGTGCGCTTCCACTGACTGGCACCCTGACATATAATTACCTTTAACAATAAGGGGGGGAAAGTCGAGACAGGAAATTAGGTAACAGTAATTAGTAATCACGCATAGTTCTCATTTATCATTATGTAAAATTATAAAACCTTTTCTGTTAATCTGCACATTTCAATAATTGAATTAATATTACCTAATTTATTTATCATTTACTGCAATCACTGTACGTTAAAGTATGTTTTAAATCTAGCTGTGAAATTGTTGATGCTGTTGTTGATCTGAAAGATGTTGCCGGAGCCTTAGGATATGCCTCTGTACACATGAGTGAGGGGATGGATGCATTATTCTATGGAGGCCTCCGAAGAGAATAATTATCCCAATTTTATATTGAGACAAATGGTTAATTCCTTATTAATGCAGACTGCGTTCAGAGCCCCTGTTCTGCCATTGATCTTTTTTTAAGGCAAGCTATCATGTATTAGTTTACTCTAAATTTTGATCACATGTCAAACTAAGCCACATGGCGGCCCGAGCAGCAGGCAAACACACTATGAGCTAAGGAGCTACAAGTCAGAGGAGAGAATAGGATGGCCAGTGACATGTGCTGGCCAAATGGGAACAAACAAGAGAGAACAGGACAAGGCAGGGATGGATTCTGACACTAAATACGCCCAAGTACTTAGAATGATTTAGTGCAAGTCTTAGACAATGGTATCTCTGAATGACGCAGCAGTTTGACTCCTCATGAAAGCCCTATAACTGTCCTGAGAAGTTGTTTGTATGCACTTGCTGCCTTGACATTTGTTGATGTGCATGAGCCCTGCTCGAGCAGTAAAGGGCAGATAACATGCAGAGCTGATTATCTCTAGCTTCTTAGTCTGAGTAAAAATAAAATCTTCTCGTCATATAGGAACCAAGTCTATGGCTGGAAATTTCTACAACAGAGGCATTTAGTTATTTCTAGAAAACTATATAGAGCCAATGAAGGAACCAGATGTCACAGTAACACTGGTCACTGTCCATGGTTCTGAATACTCTACTTGTTGGGCTGGCGCTGAACAAATAGGATAACCGGCCAATGTGTCCGTGTGCCTCCACTGATTGGCCCCCTGACATATAATTATTTTTAAGACTGAAGGGGAGAAAGATCATACAGAAAATTAGTTAACAGTAATTAGCAATCACATATAGTTCTCATTTATAATGATGTACATTTTAAAAAATAATATATATATATATATATATATATATATATATATATATATATATATATATATATATAATTAAAAACTAAATATAATTGTGATTTAATGTATTCCTTCTGCTCTTAAAAAAGCACAATATGTCTGAATGACAAATATGTCTATTACTCTACACGTTTTAATAATTTTCTTAATATTACCTAATTTGCTTATCTTTTTTTCTGTAATCTGCGTTAAAGAAATTTTTGAAACTAGCTGTGAAATTGATGATTCTGTTGTTATTCTGACTGTTGTTGCCCTGGTGCCTTAGGATACGTCTGTCTAAATATAAGTGAGGGGATGGATGCACTATTCTATGGAGGCCTCTGAAGAGAATAAATGATCCCAATATTATATTGAGAGAGATGGTTAAATCAGAGCTGGATAAGATTTTAACAACTCTGAGCTATTAGTTAAGTTCTTCCCAAACTAGTTTGATGGGCCGAATGGCCTCCTCTCATCTGTAAATTTCTTATGTTCTAAGATATGCAGTACTGTGCAAAAGTCTTAGGCAGTCCAAAGAAATGTTTAAAGCTGTTTATCTGGGTAGCAAGTGTACTTTGGCTTAGAACAAATAACACAATTTAACATTAGAACATGAACAGCAATACTTCTAAAAGTGCAAATCTGCTGCCAAATTAAATAAACAAAGAAATTAATCATGAAAATAGTCAATGTATATACAACTAACCATTTCCAATCAAAAAGTACATACAAGTCTCCAATACAAGATATACAATGGAGCGCAGATAAAACGTTTAAATAGTAATTAACCAAACTATATAAAGAATACAAGTTTGAATGCAGGTAGTTTGTATAAATTTTACTGTGTTCATACTGAAAAATCAGCACCAGCATTACACACATTGCGGTTCTGCTTTTTTCTTCTTTTAGCATAATTACCCGTTTCACGTTCACGAGGCAGAAGATTCTTGCAAATGTGAAAATTCACAAGTAACAGGCACCATTAACCTCAAGCCATAACAGTCTGCTAGCCTGAACAATAGCAAACTCTATGTATTACCAATTATTACGCAGGTTGTCACTTTATCAAATCATGACTGTTACTAAGAAGTGGGAGTGAAACGCGTGTCACGAGATTTCTCGTTGAAGCGAAAAGCCGTTTCACGAATGCGCTGCAAATACTAACTGACTAAATTACTATAGTAGATACCCCAGACACTTTTAAATCTTTTGTGTGGCAGCATTTTGGGTGCCCGGCGGAAAATATAAATGGCGAAAGGGAGACAGACAAAACACGAACCATCTGCAAGGACTGTAAAAAGCTAATGCCGCACACAGCGGCTAATGCTACTACTAACTACTATGCAAAGTCATTTGCAGCACCATCATAGCTCTTTATTTAAATTCACTGCACCGGTGAAGAAAACATTTTTTTTTAAAATGTTATGTTTGTTATTGGGTGCTTTCCACTTCATGCACCCACATACAGCGCTAGCTTAAAGCAACACATTCTGGTCCTGACGCAATGCATCATGGTTAGATTTTTATCGTCTGCTGCATTACGTCACCATGTCACATGGTACCAAAACTCCGCGAGAGCAAAACACATCAGGCAGCATCTCTTAGCAGGCTGCACAAACTGGATCCGCCTCCATTACGACACAGCTTTTAGTTACATACATGACGTTTGTATATCTGCTATTTCTCCCGAGAAGCAGGTAAAGCGGTGGTAACTGCTTTTCAATTAATTTACTTGGTAAAATTAAATTTAAATAAATGATATGAATACTGTAATAGTACTCGTGAGCTTTGTTTGTTTGTTGTTAGTTACTGTAATTTTGCGCTGCTTTATTTGTTAAATCGTCTTGTCTGTGAAGACATTCAAGTTAATCAAATAAGAACTGCACTGTACACTGTACATGACCATAAAAACTTTGAATCCTTGAAATAAATGTTTTTGATCTTTTCCTTGGCAGTTATCTTTTTACACAGGGCCTCTATGTACACAATAGTTATTTTTTTCACGACTAACAGTATGGATCAGGAGTTGGTTATTGTAAAAGAAGTAATGTGCATGCAGGTGATATTTGTATAGATTTATGTTCACCCCTGGGTGATAAGTTTGACAGTCATTTCTTTTACCGTTTGGTCTCTCGGTTGAACATAATGGTGGCGCGAGCAGCTCCACTTGGTTTTTTAAAAATATTCAGCCATGAACTTCTGGTGAACTCAGGTGAATCCCTTCCTTCAGTAGTAAACCTTGGTAGTTTCAGCCGTTTACACATTGTCTCACTAAAAGGTTGATAATATATTTGTCCTTTTACATAGTGATAAAATATACGCTAATAAAAGTGAATATTCATAGATTCAGGACTAACATAAAGTAGCTAACAGAAACTCAGATTAACAAAAGGTGCAAATACATACTCAGTTGGTTCCATTGTGTTGATTACATTATAATGTTTACATTGTAATGATTATATCATGGATATTTGGCATACTTTTTATAAAATCATAATTCTTATATTCTACGTTATATAGTGCTAAATAATATTCCATGGATGGATGGACTTTATTAATCCCCGTGGGGAAATTGTGTTTTTTATGTCTCCCTCAACTTACTCTTTGTGGAGTAAGTTGTCCGCGAAGTGCAGCTACCTGTTGGGGCGCCCAGGGAGCTGGGGGTTAAGGGCCTTGCTCAAGGACCCACAGACGTGCTGAGGCTGGGTTAGTTTCAACTGGTGACCTTCTCATTACAGGCACAAGGACTGACCCCTGCCCCCCAACTGTGTATGAGTAGCATTTATGCTGCTTCTTGAGTGTGAGCTTCCATTGACTGGCACCCAGACATATAATGACTTTTAACAATGAGGGGGGAAAAGACCAGACAGGAAATTAGGTAACAGTAATTAGTAATCACATAGAGTTCTTATTGGGGGTGCCATGGTGGTGCAGTGGTTAGCCTCACACCTCAGGGACCCGGGTTCGAGTGAATGGTGTGTGAGTGTGCCCTGCGATGGGCTGGCCCTCCATCCTGGGTTGTTCCCTGCCTCGTGCCCATTGATTCGGGGATAGGCTCCAGACCCCCCGCGACCCAGTAGGATAAGCGGTTTGGAAAATGGATGGATGGATGGATTATTTTAAGAACAACAAACTCTACGTCATTGCAGGGTTTTATATAATGGGTGCCGGCATTTGGACACTATATAGACATTATTTTCGCCCACCATTCAATAAGCAGATAAGTAACTTGCCTAAAAAATTTAGGAGATTTTTTTATTGTGATGCCCAAAAGTTAGTAATCTGTATAAAATCAGTGTAACTTTATGTTTTTTAAATTCAGTTAGCAGAGCCCCACATGCAGCTGTTTCGGTAAATAATGGAAGCAGTAAGTACTGTAGTCGCTGTGAAGAAAGGGCAAGCTTAGCATCTACAACATCTTTTAAAAGAGGACATATTGTGGTTAAACTAGGTAACAAGACGGTGGAGTGACTTTGTTGATTAAAGTCTGACGTGTTTATTTGGTATAGTTTTCACTTTTAGCTCAATTCATTTTTTCGTTAGTTTCCATCATCCTTTCACTTATGTATTACGGTAATATAACTGGTCCCAAACAAGCCCAATGCATGCATACACACACACACATACACATACACAGACACACGCACACATACATACACACACACACACACACACACTGATACTGTAAATTAATGTAGAATAAGCCCAGATTTTAACCTACATGTTTTCCTCAAACATTTATTCAGTGGAGATTGTAATGTAGCAAGCAGACAATTTCATGGCTTTAATAATGAGTGTATTTAGGAACTATAATGGCAAAACATAACACAAAGCTCTCTGTATTAATGGTATTTTAATAACCATTAATAGACAACACATACGGTGGAGTTTTGCCTATTCTGGTGGTCCATCATCCAGAATAGTGCCTGTATGTTTTCCCTTGTTATAGCACCAGTGCTGTGTGGTTTGCCATCGAAACTTTACACAGTGTACAACCATCTTTTTGTTAAAATAATTAAAAATAACTTGAAATTAAAAATTAAATTATTTTAATACATAAACTGATATGTTGATTTAAAATATTGATGCTGACAGATTTTCAGTGGCAGCCCTAGTTGACATCATTATTTATTTCATCCTATTCCGTACCCAATAGCATCTACATGTCATACTGCTGACACTTTTAAGTGAATATATTTTATGTGTGTGTATTTATGTCATGTGTCAGGATTTGCGCTGGTAATGCGGGTGAGCGCGCGGGCAGAGCAGCGGGCAAGGAGCAGGCAAGCAGGCAAAGTACGGGGAAAACGGGGATTTATTCAAGGGAAAGAGCAGGGCAGGACGGAACGCTGGTACTGACATTAACAAACATCAATGACGGACAAGAAACTAAGGCAATACATGGACTAAATAGACAAGACAGAGCAAAACAACAGGGTGCAGCTGGGTACGATCGGGGAAGCACACGTGGATAATCAGGGGGGCGTGGCACACACGAGGGTCGTACGAGCCGGGCGTGACATCATGTTTATGTACATTTTCATTTCTGCTACCTGATACTTGTATGTATTATCAATTAAGGCATCAGTCTTGGATTAAACACAAGTACAGATTTCATTGTATTTTGGTACATCCTGCACTTAATGACAATAAATCTTGAACCAGTTAGAATGACCTTTATTCAGCTGTTTTAGGTGAACCCCATGATGTCCTGTAATAAAGCTGTTCAAAATTAAGGTTGTGATGAGATATTCCTCTTGTTTCTCCTTTTTATGCATAAAAACATTCATGAAGGAATCTGAATATCTGCTTGATTATTTTTGCCATTGTTAATTTTTACAGTCTTCATGACTACATCAGCAACATCGTTTAATTTCACTGTTTGTACATAGGAGCTGCACAGTGGTTAGGCCTGTTGCCTGACACATCTGGGAGGAAGGTTCAAGTCACGTCTGTGGATCTTGCATGTTCTCCAGGTGTCATGGGGTTTCTTCTGTTTTGCCCGACAGTCTAAAAATATGCCAAGATTAATTGGAGTTGCCAAATTGCCCATGTCTGAGTGGTGTGTGTGCCCTGTAACAGGTTGGCACCTGGTCCTGGGTTATTCCCTGCTTTGTGCCCATATCATCCTGCATAGGCTCCAGACCCCCTGTGACCCTGCACAGGAAGTTCACCATCCCTGGCCAGTTCTGTGGAAGTTAACAACACTTTAGTCAAACAACAGACTAATCAAGTCTCAAGCTTCAAAAAGGGAGCTGCTCATTACCTGAAGAGAAGAGGAACATAAGAAGTAGACTATAGCTCAGCTTTCCTTGCTGATGATGGGAGGACACTGAGACGAGGTGAGAGAACTAAATAGAAGGTCAGTTGGCTCCTGCTGACACCCAACAGTGTGACACAAAACGAGTGGCATTGCAGACCTCACTGCTAAATATGGAAAGAGGAGAAATATTTATGTAAATAAAATGTAGAGCATCTATAATAAAAGCACAGCTATTAGGTGCTAATGATCCAGTTCACACCCAAGATGCCTAAGTTTGCTCAGGTCATTCCTGTGATGTAACATGGACCGGCAGGCGCAATGTACTCACTGTGTGCACTGTGGCGGAGAATCTCACCAGGTCCTTCAACATCAGCTCCATAGTATGTAAAGCACAGCAGCACCTCTACTTTCTACAGAAGCACAGAAAAGCCCATCTCCCATCCTCACATTCTATCAGTGAACTGTTGAAAGCACCCTGAGCAGCTGCATCACGGTCTGCTTTGGGAACTGTGTCGCCTCAGATCGCAAGTCCCTACAACAGATAGTGATGACAGTTGAGAAGATCACTGGAGTATCTCTCACCTCCATCACGGATATTCACGCCACACACCGCATCCGCAAAGCCACCACCATTGTGGATGACCCCACCCACCCCTCACATTATCGTTTCACCCTCCTGCCTTCTGGAAATAGGTACCGGAGCATTCAGGCCTTCACAGCCAGACTCAAACAGCTTTATCCCCCATGCCGTCAGACTACTGAACTCTCAGGGACTAATCTGATACAACACACACATACACTCATTAACACACTTTATTATTTAACTACTATTTTTTATCTTATTGTAGCCATGTTTACAGTTACTTTTATTTATTTTTATTGCTACCTCATTGCACAACCAAACTGCACCTTATCAGTATTGGGTTTACTGTGCTGTTTGTGCTCGTTGGTGTCAGTTGTCCTCTCTTTTTGCACTGTCCAGCAATGTTTGCAGTTTTTGCTCATTATGCACCATACAGTATGTTGCTAGACTGTTATGTGTTAGTCTTGTGTTAATTTAAGTAGCACCTTGATCCAAGGAAAACGCTGTTTCTTTTGTAACTCTGTACTATACTCAACCGTGTAAAGTTAAAAATAACATTAAAGACCTACTTGACTTGACTTTTACTGGTAACAGGTGCTAAAGTGAAGTGATGCGGGGGACAGTGTGGGACTGCACTCTTCTGGCTGGGACCTTGAATAAATTAATGAATGTTACATTTATACAGCCCTTTCCTAAGATACACAAAGCGCTTTACAGAAGCACTGGGGAGCCACTTCAACCCAAACATGAGGCAGCAGGAGAGGGGGCCCAGGCAGAGAGAACAGCCAACAAGACGGGTGCTTCCACAGACAGGACGGGGGCCCCGGCAGACCAACGCTGACGACTCCTGGGACCAAGTCAACAGAGCAGCTGTTGTCATTGTGACTCACCCTCATACATCCATCCATCCATTGTCCAAACCGCTTATCCTACTGGGTCGCGGGGGGGTCCGGAGCCTATCCTGGAAGGATATGGGCACGAGGCAGGGAACAATCCAGGACGGGGGGGCCAGCCCATCGCAAGGCACATTCACACACACATGCACTCCTACGGCCAATTTAGCAAGAAAGAACATGCAAACTCCACACACATGTGACCCAGGCGGAGACTCGAACCGAAACGAGTCCCAGTGGTGGGAGGTAACAGTGCTAATCACTGCACCACCAAGCAGCCCCACCCTAATACATGATTTCAGATTTTTGATTTTAATCCCCTTTTCTTTTTTTGGCAACATATAAAGTGCTGTGAATGTCACTGTCAGATTGTCACATCATCCTCCAGTTGTCCCTTGTCACCCTGGATGCACATTGAGTGTTTGGTAAATATTTTATCTTGTAGTGTTCCTGATTTTTTCCTGTGTTTTAACTTGCAATTCTCAAATTTCATGACTGGCATCCGTGGGGACGATTAATTAAACCTGCTAACTCTGCACTTCAATTTCAAACTGTTGGTAACATGTTGTCATGCCCGGCCCGTCCGCTCCTCGTGTGTGCCACGCCCCCTGATTATCCACGTGTGCTTCCCTGATCGTCGCCAGCTTTGTCTGCTTACTCTGTGTATTTAAGTCCTGGTCTGACCTGTTTCCCTTGTCCGTCATTGATGTAAGTTGGCATCTGATGTTTCCCGTCCGAAGTCCTTTGATTAAACTCCCGTTTTGCCCCGTATTTGCCTGTCCGCTTGCTCCTTGCACGCCTTACCCGCACGATCGCCTGCCTGCACCACCCCGATCGTGACACATGTGTACATATTTTTGTCTGATCTTTTCACCACCAGGTGGCGATATAGCAACTCCAGAGTTATTGATGGCTAGGACAAAAAAACACAGTAACACAGAGGTGTAGCTAAAAATTCTGGGCCCCTGACAGAATGTCACCTTGCGCCCCTCTGTCGAATTTTACATACTGGGAGAGAGATTTGTTGAGCCATCTTCCAATCTATTCCAATCCAGCTTCATTTGAAAAGCACTTTAAACAACCTTATGGACCAAAGTGCTGCACAAAGGAATAAATAATAACATTCACACACTTAAAAACGAAGTAAAAGAAATTTAATAAGAACCAAAACATTAAATGTGAGTAAAAGGCCATTAATAAAATTTAAAAAAATCAATTAATAAAGAAAAGGCGAAGATTAAAACAAAATTTACTATTAAAATTAACATCTCACAACGTGTCAAAGGTGAAGGAGAAGAGATGAGTTTTAAAAAGAGATTTAAAAACGGACAGAGAAGAGGCCTCTCTAATGTGAAAAGGCAAGTCATTCCACATTTTAGGATCTGCGACTGCAAAAGCTCGATCCCCTCTAAGCTCACGCTGAGTCTTAGGAACCGTCAGGAGCAGCTGATCAGCTGACCTGAGAGAGCGGGTGGGGGTGTAAGGGTGAAGCAGCTCACAGAGGTCAGGTGGAGCAAGACCATTGAGGGTTTTAAAAGAAAATAACAGAATTTTAAAATGAATCCTAAAATGTACGGGCAGCCAGTGGAGTGAGGCTAAAATGGGGGAGACATGCTCATATTTCCATGTGCGGCAGCATTTTGAACCCTCTGGAGGTGAACAATAGTGGAGCCTCTAACTCCAACATAGAGGGCATTACAGTGGTCCAAACTAGTACCGACAAAAAAGTGGATTACTGTCTCAAAGTGCTGCCTAGAAAGAATTGGCTTTATTTTGGCCAACTGCCTCAATTGTAAAAAGTTTGACTTGACAACTGACCATATCTGAGTGTCAAACTTAAGGTTGGTGTCGACTTTAACCCCTAGGTGTTTGATATTTTTCCAAGGAACCTAAAATGGAGTGGAGGTCAGAGGAGTGGAGTTACCAAAAACCAACACTTCTGTCCATTACCTCCCCACTTTCTTGTTAGTTACAATATTTGTTCTGCATTACTGTACCGGTTTGGAGTCTTTTGATATTAAGGTGAATAACACAGTGAAAAAAGAGACAGATGCATTGACAGCAGTTGTGGCCACACTTTGGACTGGGAGTGTAAGAGCAAAGGAAACTGAATCCACTATGTTCTGTCCTGTAAATTTTTATTAAACAACACATGACACACATACGAGTCCTGTTTTAACTTTCAGGGCTGATGGTCTGCAGCCTGGCTTGTGGTCTACAGTGCAGAGCAGGTGCAGTCACTGTGCTGAGCCCGGCATTATAGTAATGATGCAGCCTTTCACACTGACCAGTGAGAAATAACCTTGAAAATGACTGTGCTCTTTGTGGTTCTCCTTTTGGAAACATCTTACCACCAAGAAACAGACTAAACGTATCTTCTACTTATCAGTCATCAGAAATGTCATGCAGTAATCAGAGGTTAGACAGCAAAAATGACTTTTGTATTTTTATCTTTTGTCATTCTTTTATCCAGCGACTACTAATTCTCGTCAGGCTCTGGAGAGGGTGGGACCTGTCCCAGGAAGCACACAGACAAAAACAATTAAGATGCTCAGATTTGCCTCACTGTGTGATTTTGACTGAAAGATGAACTAAGCACAGTCTTGTGTGTATAAAAATGCGTAGATTCATTTAACTTTAACAATGAGATTCAGCAACATGACCTTATAGTGTTAATGATCGGTATCTTACTGGTATTAACTGAATTATGCAAAATTCTACATTATTCTATATTATTGCACCCAAATTGTTCATACTGACTAAATGTAATTACTGACATCCTGGACATACTGCTTTTTAGGTTTGGATTTAAAATGTTAGTAGACAAATTCATGCTGTCAATAACATCTCACTTGCTCACCCCCTTTTAGATAAAAATACCCTTTGTGGTTTTTCTAGTGAAGCAGAGGGCCTGAGCTGAGGACCTGACGGTTGTGTGGTTTTCGCTCACTGAGACGAGAGACACAAACACCCTGCTCTCAGTCGGTCAGTCTTCCTGTAAAATGTGGAGGTGAGACTGCTAGTGGAAAATTACTGACTGCAGCATCAACAACACATTTAAACAGCAGCACAAACAAAATGTTCCACAAATGCAGGACATCTGTATGCTTACAGCACACATCAGACACGCTGACCCTCAGCACTGAGCTCCTCCAGGCTCTGTGCTCTCCCCCTCCTCTTCAGTCTCTACACAAATCACTGCTGCTCCAGTGAAGATCCTGAATTTTGCAGGTGATACTACTACGTTTGCCATCATAACTGAAGGCGATGAGTCTGCCTACAGACTGGAAGTCGTACAGCTGACTATCCAGTTATGAACTTACATTATCCCAAATGTCCACATGCTTAAACTCCTCTCATCATCAGGGAGGAGCGTCCCTTGGCACTGTAGAGTAGATGGATGAGATAACAAGGCTGTCATCAATTTTATGTGACACCTCTCACCCTCCCAACAGACTATGGAGGCCCGGGGCAGCTCCTTCAGTAAGAGACTCAGACACCCGGCGTGTGACAGAACAGTACCGCAGGTCATTGGGCCCCACAGCAGTCAGGCTTTATAATCTGCACTCTGCTCATTGAACTTTTCCTCTGTTCACTGTCTTCTGATACAGTTTCTATCTGCTGCTGATCTGCAATATTGTTCCTCCTTATTCACTGATGTGCAGTGTTGCATTGAGCCAGTGCATTATTCCCCTGTGTGGCAGCTTCCTTTGGGAGGCTAATATCTTGCACATGAGCAATAATGTTACATGCAATAGGATTGTGTATAAGTTAAGGATTGTGCATAAGTTAATTTTAATATTCCTATAATATTCCTGTATGTAATATATTCTTATATTTTGTTTCTATTATTACCCTATATTTATAAATACATACATTTCTTTTACATTCATAATGATGTTGTTTGTTGTTTTGTGCCCCACTGCTCTTGTAACAAGCCTCAGTCTTGACTCTCCCTTTTAAGGTCTTGGCCTTAAATCACACTCGATATAGGTGGTGTCGTCCCCATCACCCTGACCAGGATACATGCTGTAAGATTAATGGATGGTGTTTATCTGTGTGATGAAAAAGAATGTGAATAAAACAAAAATGTACCATTATAAATGGGATCCCTAAGATGTGTGGTGGTTTCAGATGTGGACTGATGAGAATTTTGTTCTGTTGTGAAAGCTGTACATTCTGTTCCATGTACAGGGTAGTGATATGTAGCAATCATGTGCTCCAGTCAAATGTTCAGCTGCATGAATAATAATGGTGGCTTGTTTGGATAAAATAACTTAGGCTGAATACTTCAAAGCGTGACCTGGGTGAGGTAGAGAGGAAACAGGGTCTTACAAGCAGCAGGTATTGTTCTCTCTGTGTAGTTTTTACTCTTTGCAAAGTGAGCCCAGCACAGTGCAGTCAGTGGGTCAGTCTTCCTGAGCTGCATCTAACCAGTGGAAACATCTGCAGCACTGCAGAGAAGCACTCAGCAGACAAACAAACCAAAACAGCTTACAGCTGTATGTCACTTTTGGACAGAGGTGGACAAAGTACACAACTTCACTACTTGAGTTAAGTATAGATACTCCTCGTCAAATAATACTCAAAGCTTTTCAGTTAATTTTTTACTTCAGTTAAAGTACTGGAGTATTTGCATCTAAAAATACTTAAGTATTCAAAAGTACATTATGTTTTAAATGCAAGACATTTTTCAGAACCTAATGACTCCTGAACACCCCACTGAATACACTGACTGGCTTGTACATCTTGTAGAATAAAAAGCTTGTGGAATATGATACAATGACGATAGAAACACAACTGGCATAACAAAAGTACAGCCATTGTCATTTTCATCTTATTTAACACCCCCCACCCCACTCACACAAAAGAGCATGCTAGTGTTCTTACAGAGCCGTAGCAGTGTGTGTGTGAGTGTGTGTGCATGTGTATGTTTGTGTGTGTGTGTATGTTTGTGTGTGTGTGTATGTGTGTGTATGTGTGTGCATGTGTGTGTATGTTTGTGTGTGTGTGCATGTGTGTGTTTCTGTGTCTGTGTTTGTGTGTGTTTGTGTGTGTGTCTATGTGTATGTATGTGTGTGTGTGTGTGTTTGTGTGTGTGTCTATGTGTGTGTATGTTTGTGTGTGTGTGTGTGTGTGTGTGTGCATGTGTGTTTGTGTGTATCTGTGTGTGTATGTTTGTGTGCGTGTGTGTGCATGTGTGTGTGTGTGTCTATGTGTGTGTATGTTTGTGAGCCAAGTAACAGGACAGGGAGCAAGAAACAAAACTCCTCTTTCTTAATTATCCACATCGTTATTAACGACACAGGTATATATACAGGTACATATACAGGTACATGTATATACTCAAAAATACATACAGTACACAACATTAAATGAAAAACGTAATTTAAGAACACTTGAAATTTTCATTCAGTTTCTTTCATCTGTTTAATATAATCGATCAGTCCCTGTGCGTTTGCCCCAAACCATTCAGCATGGTACACAAGGGAGACAAGTAAGCATGTGTCACATCAAAGAACTGATTGCAACAACTCAGCCTTTCCACAACATTAAAGCCGCTTATTCCCCCCATGCCATGAAGAAATAATCTCTGTGGCTCCCCTCTCCCCCTCCCTCAGCCCCCAGTCTGGCTTGAACATTTGCACTTCCAGTAAAAATGCGCCCCAAACACACTGACACCAAACTCCGTAAAATCCTGTGATTCAGTCTCAGAAGCACTGGCTCCCCTGCCCTCCTTCTGAACATTATTAAAGCTACACCCTGAACACTCTGTGTGACTGACATGAATGAGAAGCATCTTTATTCATAATCTCTGTAGCGGAGATCAGAATACAGAGTGTCATTATTCCTGTCTTTCTTCTGTCTCCTGGGTTTTGGCTTCTTAAGGTTCAGGGCAGCGTAATTCAGTGTGTCCTCGTCATTGCACTGTGGAGACAAAGATGGCAGAATTGGATGGATCAAATTGGTTTGCTATTACTTATTTTCACAAATAGCACTTAAAATGCTGATCCCAGGATGGAAATCAGTCTGAGGTTCATTTGTTTTACTGACGATTTGTAATTTGAAATATTTATTACATACTTGCTTGCGTGACCATTCCACTTTTGATATATCACTGTTCTTTTCATCTGTTTAAAATATATAACACATCAATATATTATTTAATTTCACGCGGTATCATACAGTGGTCAGATAACATTCCGAATTTTCAAGCCATCAACATCCTTTTTGTCTCAAAAATGAAAGTAAAAATGACTTCTGTCAATTTAAGTGTGCATGTTTGGATATGTGTTATTTGTTCTCAGATATCATATATAATAAAATTGCTATAAAGGAGATCTTGGTAATAAAAGTTATTGATATGCAACTTATTGCAACATGTATATTTCAATAGATTTTGCAAAATATGAAAGATATAATACAAAAATGTTAATCTTACAGTAGAAAAAGGTTTATGTAAATAAGGTGAGATTTAATAATGGATTTTTAAACTGGGTTACCTGTGTCACGACCGCGGTCGGGCGAAGCAGCGATCGTGCGGGTCGGCAGGCGAGCAGGAACAGGCAAGTAGGCAAAGTCGGGAAATACTGGGGATTTATTCGTGGACAGGAAACAGATACGGGGAACATCTACTCACGCCAACGAACATCAATGACAGACAAGGAAAACTGGGGAGACCAGGACTTAAATACACAAGACTGATTGAAAGCAAACGGACACAGCTGGGTACGATCCGGGAAACACACGTGGGTAAGCAGGGGGCGTGGCACACAGGAGGAGCGGACGAGCCGGGCATGACAACCTGCAAGAGTGGTTTTAATATGAACATTTTATCTATCATAAAACAATTTTATATTTCTATAATTTGTGAAAATCTACATTTTGTCCTTCGTCTGAGTGCATAAAGCCGGGCAGCGTACCTGCACAGTGTGTACAGGTCAGTTTACATCTTATACAAATGAGAGCAACGTTCAGAATAATGCTGCAAGATAAAACTATCAGCAAGCCAGAGTGAAGAGGATCCAGCAGCTTCTGAAAGCCTGTAACAAAGAGATAGATTTCAGCATAATGATATAGAGACACATTTCCCATTTGCTTACATTACATTAGTTAAAGATAAAATCTATAATACATTACAGCAGTTGTTTTGTAAATAGTCCATTTTTAACATGAACTTCTAGTATTTTGCATTTTAACAATTTCTATTAATATTTGAAATAATTATTAAATTAACATCTGTGTAATTAAATTTAAGCACTTAAATTAGAAAATTCAATACATTAAAATAAGAAATAAATGTCTTAATAGCAGAATAAGCTAAATAAAACTTTGAAGCAGATGTACTCTCCACACTGGGTGCTACCATCTATATCCAGCTCTGTGCCGTTCCCAAACAGCATCTCCCCTCACTGGGTGTTACCATCTATATCCAGCTGTGTGCCGTTCCCAAACAGCATCTCCCCTCACTGGGTGTTACCATCTATATCCAGCTGTGTGCCGTTCCCAAACAGCATCTCCCCTCACTGGGTGTTACCATCTATATCCAGCTGTGTGCCGTTCCCAAACAGCATCTCCCCTCACTGGGTGTTACCATCTATATCCAGCTGTGTGCCGTTCCCAAACAGCATCTCCCCACACTGGGTGTTACCATCTATATCCAGCTGTGTGCTGTTCCCAAACAGCATCTCCCCACGCTGGGTGTTACCATCTATATCCAGCTGTGTGCCGTTCCCAAACAGCATCTCCCCACGCTGGGTGTTACCATCTATATCCAGCTGTGTTTCGTTCCCAAACAGCATCTCCCCTCACTGGGTGTTACCATCTATATCCAGCTGTGTGCCGTTCCCAAACAGCATCTCCCCACACATGGCCACGGCGCAGTAGTAAGTCCCAGCATCGGAGAGGCTGAGGTTCCCCTTGGGGAGGCTGTAGACGCAGCTCCGTGTAGGAGATCCAGCCTCAGGGCTCTTCTCACACTCATCACTGCTGTTTCCGTGGCTGTAAATGACTCCAGGAAGGGATTCTCCTGATCCATGTCTGAACCAGTAAACACTGTGTTCTCCTGCACAGCTCCCAGTCTCTATCGTACACTGCAGGCTCACAGAGTCTCCTGGCTGCAATGTGTCAGACACAGGCTGCTGTACCACTGTCCTGCTGTTGGAGTCTTTACCTGAAAAGCAAAATAGTCATGATGACAGCCCTTTGAGAATAACAATGGAAAATACAGATCCTCAAATCCTGAATCGATGTTCTTCTAGCCATCCAAGAAATCAGTAACTTCTTGGAGAACAGCTGACATTCTTTTCTCTTTTTATTGTATTACTGATTATTAGTATATATCCGGTAACACTATACATTAACTGCACCTACATAATACCTAAATAAAAATTATATGATAATAACAAACATTATAATCATATAATGTCTTGTATTAATGTATGAAGGTAGATGAATATAATTAATTTCAATTCAAAGAAATGACGTGTGTAAAGTGTACTTTATATTTTCATGATTTTCGTGACTTTACATTTGGTTTATGTTGCCCCTTTTCCACAGGAAGGTATTTATTGTTTTTGCATATTTAGCTCTTGATGTGTTTTGGTATTTTTGAGCATTTTGCTGTAGTACCTGCATGATTTAATTAAAGAGCCGAAGAGCTCTTTGCCCATTACTAGTTTGTCTATCTTTTAACATTAAAGAAAAAGTATACATAGTAAAAGGAATTACTTGGTTTGGTAGTTGCTCCTATTAATTTTCTTATGTGCACAAAAGTAAGTTTTTCCGTTCAACCATAGCACTACAGTGAAAAGCAAAACGTCATGGGAAATGCAATTATGCTTTATTCCAATACACATTGCTAATTTTTCATTATTATTACATTTATTCAGCATAATATCTTCAATATCTTCTGGCCTGAAATCTTTTCCTGCTACACTGAAGACTCTCTCAGCCTGTGCAGAGAAAGCTGCAGCCAAAGGGTTGGCGTCCTCTGATAAACATGGTTGGCTCAGGTATCAGTGACATTATGTGAAGCTTTCATGGCAGGAATAGGGTCTAGTTTGACTTTTGATGCAGGAAAAGTGTTTGGGACGTTTCTTAGGTTAGAAACTGCCGTCACTGCAGCCAACACTGACTTCTAAGGAGAGACACTCAGCTCTTCCTATGAGCAGATCCACCATGGTGCACAAAATGACAGTTTAATTATTATTTTAGGTGACACTTCAAATGTTGCATTATTTAATTCTGAATAAAACGACATTTTTATAACAATGACGTATAACAATGTTAATGTGTTTATGTATAACTCATATTTAAATAATAGACTGTATAGTTAAAAGCTACACCGACAGTACGTATATGAACTTGAATTTGAATCCGAACCCTTTTTCGTTCTTCTTCTTTAAATTCAAATATGAATTTCAATGCCACAACCTGTTTTCAACCACAATTCAAATTTAATTCAGATTAACAAAATGAACTGAAATTCTGAATTTTAGGATACGTATTTGAGAATTTCATTCTCAAATCATTTCTGATTGGTGCACATCCCTAGTTCATATGTTAAATCATGCATTTTTTTTCAGAGTGAATACACACTGACTGCTCAGATAAATAATGTCAAAAATAATTTTCTTTGGTTACTTAAGATTTTTGCACAGTCCTATACCATACATAACAACTCAAACATTTTATTTTTATGTTATTTGTTTTAAAGAGGCTGCCATGTGTAACATTAACATCTGTATAAAGAGAAGGTTAGGCGTTTTGGCTGACAGCAAGCAAAATGCAACAAATTGTATAATAATAATAATAATAATAATAATAATAATAATAATAATAATAATAATAATAATAATAATAATAATACCCCTCCTGGAGCCGACACCTTATCGTGGTGGAGGGGTTTGCGTGTTACAATGATCCCAGGAGCTATGTTGTCTGGGGCTTTATGCCCCTGGTAGGGTCACCCAAGGCAAACAGGTCCTTGGTGAGGAACCAGACGAAGTGCGGCTCAAAAACCCCTTATGATGAAGAAAATTTTGGAACCACGTTTTCCCTTGCCCGGACGCGGGTCACTGGGGCCCCCCCCTGGAGCCAGGCCTGGGGGTGGGGCTCGATGGCGAGCGCCTGGTGGCCAGGCCTACACCCATGGGGCCTGGTCGGGCGCAGCCCGAACAAGGCACGTGGGTCCCCCCTCCAATGGGCTCACCACCCATGGGAGGGGCCATAGGGGTCGGGTGCGAAGTGATCTGGGCGGCGGCCAAAGGCGGGGAGTGGGTGGAGGTGGGTTATTGTGTTGGAGGAGGGAGATGGTGAGGGTGGAGGTGGGCCATGGTGTGGGCGGAGGGGGGTTATTGTGTGGGAGGAGGAGGGAGATGGTGAGGGTGGAGGTGGGCCATGGTGTGGGCGGAAGTGAGAGATGCTGTGGGTGGAGGTGAGAGAGGGTGCTGGTGAAAGTGAGAGATGCTGCAGGCGGAGGTGGGCCATGCTGCTGGGGGAGGTGAGAGATGGTATAGGTGCAGATGTGCTATGCATCCACTAGTATGCTGAGCCCCATATAGCTGGAACCACAACATTCCGGTGGAGGCAAAGGCGTCGTCAGACCCTCAAGTTTACAATGGTTCACCTACGACCAGCCGCAGAGGCACCAGAGCAGGGAGCCCCTGTGTTATTATCATACGATACTCTCTACTCTACATTTTTCTGGCCATAATGTATCTATACCCACAGTATAAACAGAGTGATGCTTCACAGTGTATAGTGTCTGCCCCTAACTGAACTTTTAGCTATGTTTCCATTACAGTTCTATGTATATGCGACAAAATGTGAATAGGGTGGAAACACCATTATTGGATGTCATGTGAATAACAATCACCATGTATCGTCCCGTAAGATTAAGATCCATGTCTCAAATTTCAGCATGGCGTTATTTCCACAAATTCGAAGCTCTACAAGAACTCATTGTGTCTTCAGTCTTCTAATTTGCAAATTCTGCTTTCTTTGCAGTTTGGCGGATTACTACTTTTTCGGCTCACCACAGAAACCAGCTAGACTTAGCCCGCTAAGCCACACGCTACCCCCAGCCCCCCATGTCCATGCTGTGAGAGTCTGCATGGTCGCACATGCATATTTGACGGGCTGCTTCACTCTGGAAGCAGACCTGCACTAAACCTGCACTGGACATGCGATCGGCTCCCGGCTGCAGCACCTCCTCCACCTCCTCTTGGCCAGATTATCGATTAACTGATAGCAACGGTCTGAAATGACAGTCATTAACTGTCACCTCACTATCCTGCGCTTGACAGTCTGCCGAAAACTAATTCAAAGGAGACCAAGGATGATCAGAGTGACGATAGAGGAAATTTGGCATTTTCTCAGCTGGTCTAGGGTCAGTCCATCAAGGGTATGTATCTGTTATCTCTACCAGACTGTAAGCAAGCAAGGGCATGCTGGCATCCGTTAATCATCTGGTTCACTACGTCTCGTAAAGTTAGCGAACTGATACCGTATCCTCAAATCCGCAGACTATTACACACGGAATATTCTCGAAGCTTTAAATCGGGTGGAGCGGCAGCACGCTGAAGCAGTTGACCCGATACGGTTCAACTTGTGCTGTTTAGAGGAACGTTCCCCTTTAAGGTGGGTGGTTTTTCCACACAGTACAATAAAATTCTTAGCGAGAAAATTATCTTGAGAATGAATGTTACAGCCTTATTTAATGAAATTGTAATAAGACCAACATGCATAACAGCTGAGAGTGCACATGAGGTGACAGGGGTGAATGCATTTTTGTCTGGGATAGTTTAACTGAAAAATGGAGCGAAATGGAAGAAAAGAGTCTTATTGCACAGCTACTGACATTAAAATTAAGGTTATTCGTCTACAGTTCCATTGTGTCTCCTCTATACATACCTCTCCAGATATTCACATTTTTGTTGGAAAGCAAGGTCCTGGAACAATTGGAAGCTAAGAGCCTTGCTCAAGGAACTCTGGGATTTGAGCTGCCGACCTTCTGATCACAATCAGTCCTATGCTACTGAGTCATACACGGCCCCCACAGATACATTCAGCAGAGAGTTGGAGTTTCCCGGGAAGAATGTCAGCAGGCGTGCTTTAGTATATGCATGTCCTATAAATAAACACTTCTGGATGCTAGCTGGGCTCCGTGTGGATGGGGGTCTGTATGTGTCTCACCGGGCCCAACGTGGCTGGAGATGAGGCCATCGTCTCCAAAGGGACTCTGTTTCGACTGTCTCCCCGTCTCCCAGACACTCCGCCAGCGTGTCTCCAGGATACGTCGTGTGCCGATTTGGCCTCACCGTCCACCCCAAGCAGGCAAGCTGAGTCACTGCCCCTCAGATTTCCCTGCTGCCAGCTGGGAATCCGACATTCGATTATTCCAGTGCGAGTCGTCTGAAAAGAGGCCCGCAGAGGAAGCTATGATCACCAGACGACGTGAGAGGGGGAGACGCGCACCGCAGCCCCGGCTGTGCCCTGCGCCCTCCGCTTCTACTGACAGAACATGGTAAAATCCCCTCCAATTTACTTTGCAATTTCATAAAGGATTCTGTAGACGGCAGTGCCTACCCTTGCTTGGGAGTGTAGAGGTGGGCCTGTGAAGGATAGAAGGAACGACAATCTGGAAAACAATCATAGATCTGCCTGGGATCAGCGATCAGAAAGCCAACAAGAAGAGCAACCGTGGCAGGAGGTGAAGCCCTGGGAGGCTCAGGCCGTAGCAGGAGGTGAAGGTGGGAGGAGCTGAGCCTCATTGGTTTTCTGTCTCTCTCTCTCATCCTCTCTCTCTCTCTCTCTCTCTCTCTCATGGAGATCACATGTTAAGCAACCATTAGCCAGCTCTAATGAGAATCAACATGCTTTCCTGCAAAATGCTAACATTAGCTCGCATCATATATAACAGCAATGTGGGAACAGCTTATTATTCCTTAGGGAATGTGTAACTTACCAATTACAGCTGGTGTTGGATGCAGAATGCCAACTGAAAGAGAAGCATACCTGGTCATTTATCAGAATATATTTAATCTTGAATGGCATCCTGAAGTGGCAGAGTGGGTCTCACCTTTCCCTTGCAACTCTAAGGCTTGGGGTTCGCGTGTGTGTCTATGTGTGTGTGTCTCTCGCATGTTTTCCACCAGGTTTCCTGCAGGTACCCTGGCACATTTCCATAGTGCATAGGCATGCAGTCAGGCTGAACATCACCTTTGAATCACCTGCAGTGTATGATAATGAGTGAGTGCGCCCCCTGGTGGTCTGGCAGGCTGTCTGCAGTGTGCTCCTGTCATGTACTACCCAGGATGGACTCTCTGATGCCTGAACATACCCATCCTCCTCACTGGCTGGCTAACTCAGGATGCTAGAGATTTCTATATTAAGGAGGCATTAGAGTGCACTGTGGTACTATAGTGTAACCAGTAAAATCAGCCACATTAAGATCACATGACCAAAAATAAGTGACATAATGCTCTGGATTCGCAAAGGATTGTATCGCTGTGTCACTCCAAAAGGACTGACGAGCGTTTATAAGGAAAACAAAATATGGCTGTGGCTGGGGGTAAATCATAAAACGAGAGCTCATCTCCCGAAAGAAGCAGCCAGAGGAATAATGGAAAGCTTTCGCAGTGACACTCGTCTGGCTGAAGGAAGACCTGCAATCAGACACAGCCATTAACCTGCACTGGAGAAAGTGGGAGCGGAGAAAAGCGTGATGTTTTCAGCCGAGCTGTAAACTGTGATATGAATCCCTTACAGAAATGGAAATCGCTGGAAGCTGATTCAGCCCCCCTCCCCCATCTCTCTCCATTCCCAAACATAACAAACTGACATTTTGATAAACGGTCAGTTTAGAATGCTGTTTGGTGACATTTTAGCTTTTGTTGAGTCAATATAGAAAAACATCTCAAAAAAGAGTGTATAGATCTTTCTGTAAGTGTTTTAGAGGCAAATAGAATCACAGGGCTTGGTGTAAGATGCTGTCCATCACACACACACACACACACACACACACACACACACACACACACACATAACAGGACGACATTAACCCCCACCCAGCCCTAACCTTAAGCATAAATAATCAAACAAAACACGAGGCTTTTCGCATTATTTGTTTTTTTGATTGCATGCACAGATCTTTGTGGGGACCTTAAAAATGCTCCCCACAACATCAAAATGCCAAAATTTTATTACATTGTGTGGGACATTTGGTCCCGACAATGGACTATAATCCTGATCCACACACACACACACACAGACGCACACAGACACACACACACAAATGTTGCCGTACCTATCTAAATGGTGACCTTCCATTCATTTCTACGGGAAAAACCCTTAACGCTTACACAGCTGCAACCTTAACTCTAAGAAACCAAACAAAATGCAAGACTTTTGGCATTTTTACTTTTTTGATTGCATTCACACGCCATGGAAATGATGGAAATGGAAGCCAGTGGGTTCCAGACTGGCCGACGGTAACCTGGCGCGATCGAGGTGCCCAGGATGGGGGACGTAAAGCAGAGGAAAGGCCACAGCTCCTGGGCTGGAGGAGGGCAGTGAGGGTAGCTCACAATTTGGCAGATGCTAGCGGCACTGGGTGTGTAAGAAGCCGCCCAGTGGCCCAATAATGGAACCCGATTGGTTGGCAGTATTCTCTAAATGCGGGTAGGTATTTTTGAGTGCTCTTGAAAAATAACTTGCTCTTTTAATCTGACTCCATTTTATATAGTTGAGCAATTGCATTAGAATCTTTTAGTTGTATCTCCAGATAATTCAAGCTGCTCTGATGACTTCCAGGCTTTTCCTATGTTTAGCTAAACTCATTCATTCGGAATCGTCTCACAGGATTGGCTTTTGGCCAATATAGTGATATCTACAGGCACAATATGTACTCAGTTTGCTCCCAGTTCAAGGCCCACAGGATCAGGATCCCTTTGAGGGTATCAGCCACATGATCTCCAGCATGTGAGTTTGACCGTTTGGGGTCATTCATAAAGGTGGAGTCTGAGGGTCAGCATATGTGATCGCTCTCTTGAGTCATCCGCTCCTCTCGCCCGTTGGATGAGGACGTAGCGCTGAGCTTGTCAGAGACCTATCTACAGATCTGTCAGATGCTCTCCTCGGGGGCCTGACGGAGACCGCGGCTGCCCTTCGTACCTGGCAGTTTGCGGTCAAACTGACGGCCCACTGAGGAATCCCCTGGCATCTCAATCGCTCTGCCACCTGGGAGGAAGGAAGCATCAAATTATTCAATAATCCCACAATAGCACAGAAGACATTTTTTTTCTCAGATGTTTTCAAATGTCCAGGATGTGGCAGAAGGCCACAGATTAATTCCATCTGATGAGTTAACATGGAATAATTTCTCATCCTTCAGTCTTCGAGTCTCCGCGTGACTTCCGGCCCGTACAGGAAGCTCAGTTCTGTTAGATGAGTTGACATGGAAGTTTCCCAAATGCGCCTCTCCTTCTATCTGGTGTCTCTAACACCATCTGTCTCCCGTGATTTCCGCAGTGCACTCTGAACCTGCTCCCTCGCCTGCACAAACACATCAACGTGTCACAACAACATGTAATAAAATAAAGACACAACAAGCAAATAACAAAATCCTGTATTTAAATATTTCATATGAGCATCATGGGTAATTTGCTCATGCGGAAACAGACAAATAACAAACCTAATTTCCTCCTTGTTTTCTGCATGACTCGACTGCACAGTGCACTTTAATGTCTTTTCGAGGGCTGTCAACCAAATACCTGAGGCTGCAGGTCAGTTTCCTTTGTTGCTTTCAGAATTTTTAACGAATACTCTGGGGCACCAACAAAGAGGACCCATGTCTCAGGTACGGTGTGAACAGTGAAGAAGAAAACACACAGTGCCATGCAGTAGGAAACGAGGGAGTTCATCAGGAGGACATCTCCATAAGTTGATGTTTTTGCTGTATTGCAGGTGAAGGTTAACATTTTTCCAGAAATGTAATAATCTAGCTTTCCAGATTAGCACTGCTGCTTGCATCCTGCTTCATTTTAGGATGGCGGATGCTGCATTCCATCACACACTCAGCAGAACAAGCATTTCAAAGCATGGTTCCCCGTGAGGTGAAGAATCTCACTCGGACAAACTACAGCTCGGCTGTAATTACGGATCACCTTCCCAGGAATCGATGACACTTGGAGGTAGGCGAGGGTGTCAGAAGACGTTTCTCTACTTTTGAAAATAAGGGAAGATTGCGGAGAAAAAAGAAATATAGCATCACAAAGAGATCCTCCTGCAGCTGTGGACACTCTCTGAAGCTCATGAGGCCGGCAGGGGTGACGTTTTTGTCCGGTCATGGAGGGATCCATCACAGAAGTTGCAATAATGGGGTTGTGGGTTTTTAATGTCCTGAAATGTTCTCCACACTTTAACACACTCCTTTGGTTTTAAGTTCTTCTTATCAGTTGTCTTTTCTGAATTCAAAAAGCTTTACCTACATGACTGTCATAAGTACTTTGTATAAAACTCTAGCTGTGTCAGGTAAGGAGTCACGGTGTTATTATTATTATTATTCTTGTTGCTGTTCACACCTTCCCCTAACCGCTGATCTATTGCAGTTCCACACCTGGCCTGTAGGGGTTAGACTGAGCTGTAATGCAGGACTTCTGGCCAGCGCCCGCAGAAGCCCCGCCCCCATCCTGTACATCTCCAGGCTTGGACAGGTTCTCTTGTGGTACATGAAACGTCATTGTTGCTAATTCCCAGCTGGAGCAGTCCTTTCTTACAAAACGATTTCTATGTCAAGCATCCTTAGCAGGGGCTGGACAGCCTGGCTTAAAATCCATGCCAGCAAGGCTGGGATATTCCAGCGAGCCCCTCTGTGACACACACACACACAATGAAGATGGCCCAAGCATGCGTATAAGTAGACCCTTAGGAGCCTCCTGCATGTTCCATTGAACACACCTGAGGAGTAGAGATAAGGGCTGCAGGCAAGTCTGCTTACACTGCCCAGGGTCCGAGCACAGAGTCAGACTCTGGGGTCCCAGCACAGGGGTCCCAGCACAGAGTCAGAGTGTGGGGTCCGAGTGCAGAGTCAGAGTGTGGGGTCCGAGCACAGGGGTCCCAGCACAGAGTCAGAGTGTGGGGTCCGAGCGCAGAGTCAGAGTGTGGGGTCCGAGCGCAGAATCAGAATGTGGGGTCCGAGCACAGGGGTCCCAGCACAGAGTCAGAGTGTGGGGTCCGAGCACAGGGGTCCCAGCACAGAGTCAGAGTGTGGGGTCCGAGCACAGGGATCCGAGCGCAGTCAGAGTGTGGGGTCCGAGCGCAGAGTCAGACTGTGGGGTCCGAGCGCAGAATCAGAATGTGGGGTCCGAGTACAGGGGTCCCAGCACAGAGTCAGAGTGTGGGGTCCGAGCACAGGGGTCCCAGCACAGAGTCAGAGTGTGGGGTCCGAGCACAGGGGTCCCAGCACAGAGTCAGAGTGTGGGGTCCGAGCACAGGGGTCCCAGAACAGAGTCAGAGTGTGGGGTCCGAGCACAAGGGTCCCAGCACAGAGTCAGACTGTGGGGTCTGAGCGCAGAGTCAGAGTGTGGGGTCCCAGCACAGGGGTCCCAGCACAGAGTCAGACTGTGGGGTCTGAGCGCAGAGTCAGAGTGTGGGGTCCGAGCACAGGGGTCCCAGCACAGAGTCAGAGTGTGGGGTCCGAGCACAGGGGTCCCAGCACAGAGTCAGACTGTGGGGTCTGAGCGCAGAGTCAGAGTGTGGGGTCCGAGCACAGGGGTCCCAGCACAGAGTCAGAGTGTGGGGTCCGAGCACAGGGGTCCCAGCACAGAGTCAGAGTGTGGGGTCCGAGCACAGGGATCCGAGCGCAGTCAGAGTGTGAGGCCTCAGCGCAGAGTCAGGGTGTGGGGTCTGAGCGCAGAGTCAGAGTGTGGGGTCCGAGCACAGGGGTCCCAGCACAGAGTCAGAGTGTGGGGTCCGAGCACAGGGATCCGAGCGCAGTCAGAGTGTGAGGCCTCAGCGCAGAGTCAGGGTGTGGGGTCTGAGCGCAGAGTCAGAGTGTGGGGTCCGAGCACAGGGGTCCAAGCACAGAGTCAGAGTGTGGGGTCCGAGCACAGGGGTCCCAGCACAGAGTCAGAGTGTGGGGTCCGAGCACAGGGGTCCCAGAACAGAGTCAGAGTGTGGGGTCCGAGCACAAGGGTCCCAGCACAGAGTCAGACCGTGGGGTCTGAGCGCAGAGTCAGAGTGTGGGGTCCCAGCACAGGGGTCCCAGCACAGAGTCAGACTGTGGGGTCTGAGCGCAGGGTCAGAGTGTGGGGTCCGAGCACAGGGGTCCCAGCACAGAGTCAGAGTGTGGGGTCCGAGCACAGGGGTCCCAGCACAGAGTCAGAGTGTGGGGTCCGAGCACAGTGGTCACAGCACAGAGTCAGAGTGTGGGGTCCGAGCACAGGGGTCCAAGCACAGAGTCAGAGTGTGGGGTCCGAGCACAGGGATCCGAGCGCAGTCAGAGTGTGAGGCCTCAGCGCAGAGTCAGGGTGTGGGGTCTGAGCGCAGAGTCAGAGTGTGGGGTCCGAGCACAGGGGTCCAAGCACAGAGTCGGAGTGTGGGGTCCGAGCACAGGGATCCGAGCGCAGTCAGAGTGTGGGGTCCGAGCGCAGAGTCAGACTGTGGGGTCCGAGCGCAGAATCAGAATGTGGGGTCCGAGCACAGGGGTCCCAGCACAGAGTCAGACTGTGGGGTCTGAGCGCAGAGTCAGAGTGTGGGGTCCCAGCACAGGGGTCCCAGCACAGAGTCAGACTGTGGGGTCTGAGCGCAGAGTCAGAGTGTGGGGTCCGAGCACAGGGGTCCCAGCACAGAGTCAGAGTGTGGGGTCCGAGCACAGGGGTCCCAGCACAGAGTCAGAGTGTGGGGTCCGAGCACAGGGATCCGAGCGCAGTCAGAGTGTGAGGCCTCAGCGCAGAGTCAGGGTGTGGGGTCTGAGCGCAGAGTCAGACTGTGGGGTCCGAGCACAGGGGTCCAAGCACAGAGTCAGAGTGTGGGGTCCGAGCACAGGGGTCCCAGCACAGAGTCAGAGTGTGGGGTCCGAGCACAGGGGTCCCAGAACAGGGTCAGAGTGTGGGGTCCGAGCACAAGGGTCCCAGCACAGAGTCAGACCGTGGGGTCTGAGCGCTGAGTCAGAGTGTGGGGTCCCAGCACAGGGGTCCCAGCACAGAGTCAGACTGTGGGGTCTGAGCGCAGAGTCAGAGTGTGGGGTCCGAGCACAGGGGTCCCAGCACAGAGTCAGAGTGTGGGGTCCGAGCACAGGGGTCCCAGCACAGAGTCAGAGTGTGGGGTCCGAGCACAGGGGTCCCAGCACAGAGTCAGAGTGTGGGGTCCGAGCACAGGGATCCGAGCGCAGTCAGAGTGTGAGGCCTCAGCGCAGAGTCAGGGTGTGGGGTCCGAGCACAGGGGTCCAAGCACAGAGTCAGAGTGTGGGGTCCGAGCACAGGGGTCCCAGCACAGAGTCAGAGTGTGGGGTCCGAGCACAGGGGTCCCAGAACAGAGTCAGAGTGTGGGGTCCGAGCACAGGGGTCCCAGAACAGAGTCAGAGTGTGGGGTCCGAGCACAAGGGTCCCAGCACAGAGTCAGACCGTGGGGTCTGAGCGCAGAGTCAGAGTGTGGGGTCCCAGCACAGGGGTCCCAGCACAGAGTCAGACTGTGGGGTCTGAGCGCAGAGTCAGAGTGTGGGGTCCGAGCACAGGGGTCCCAGCACAGAGTCAGAGTGTGGGGTCCGAGCACAGGGGTCCCAGCACAGAGTCAGAGTGTGGGGTCCGAGCACAGGGGTCCCAGCACAGAGTCAGAGTGTGGGGTCCGAGCACAGGGATCCGAGCGCAGTCAGAGTGTGAGGCCTCAGCGCAGAGTCAGGGTGTGGGGTCCGAGCACAGGGGTCCAAGCACAGAGTCAGAGTGTGGGGTCCGAGCACAGGGGTCCCAGCACAGAGTCACAGTGTGGGGTCCGAGCACAGGGGTCCCAGAACAGAGTCAGAGTGTGGGGTCCGAGCACAAGGGTCCCAGCACAGAGTCAGACCGTGGGGTCTGAGCGCAGAGTCAGAGTGTGGGGTCCTAGCACAGGGGTCCCAGCACAGAGTCAGACTGTGGGGTCTGAGCGCAGAGTCAGAGTGTGGGGTCCGAGCACAGGGGTCCCAGCACAGAGTCAGAGTGTGGGGTCCGAGCACAGGGGTCCCAGCACAGAGTCAGAGTGTGGGGTCCGAGCACAGTGGTCACAGCACAGAGTCAGAGTGTGGGGTCCGAGCACAGGGGTCCAAGCACAGAGTCAGAGTGTGGGGTCCGAGCACAGGGATCCGAGCGCAGTCAGAGTGTGAGGCCTCAGCGCAGAGTCAGGGTGTGGGGTCTGAGCGCAGAGTCAGAGTGTGGGGTCCGAGCACAGGGGTCCAAGCACAGAGTCAGAGTGTGGGGTCCGAGCACAGGGATCCGAGCGCAGTCAGAGTGTGGGGTCCGAGCGCAGAGTCAAACTGTGGGGTCCGAGCGCAGAATCAGAATGTGGGGTCCGAGCACAGTGGTCCCAGCACAGAGTCAGAGTGTGGGGTCCGAGCACAGGGGTCCCAGCACAGAGTCAGAGTGTGGGGTCCGAGCACAGGGGTCCCAGCACAGAGTCAGAGTGTGGGGTCCGAGCACAGGGGTCCCAGAACAGAGTCAGAGTGTGGGGTCCGAGCACCGTGGTCACAGCACAGAGTCAGAGTGTGGGGTCCGAGCACAGGGGTCCAAGCACAGAGTCAGAGTGTGGGGTCCGAGCACAAGGATCCGAGCGCAGTCAGAGTGTGAGGCCTCAGCGCAGAGTCAGGGTGTGGGGTCTGAGCGCAGAGTCAGACTGTGGGGTCCGAGCGCAGAATCAGAATGTGGGGTCCGAGCACAGGGGTCCCAGCACAGAGTCAGAGTGTGGGGTCCGAGCACAGGGGTCCCAGCACAGAGTCAGAGTGTGGGGTCCGAGCACAGTGGTCACAGCACAGAGTCAGAGTGTGGGGTCCGAGCACAGGGGTCCAAGCACACACGTTTATGGACCAATTAGAAGGTTAATTCCCCTGAGGATGCTATAGTTAATGCCTGAAGTCTATTGACAGGAAACGGCTCACTTTTCAGGGCTTCTTTCTGTGTAAGTCTAAAGTTTATGCATTCATACATCTCTCTGTTGTATTGTTTGTGTTACAAATTTGGACAAATGAATGAGCCAGTAACAAATATTTATCCATCTAAAGGCAGCAGAGCCTGCTCAATAACCATGAAGCTTAATGCTCAGCTACCTCTGACAAACTAGCTTCACAAATATGTCACCTGTGAACTGTTTCTAATGGAGGGTTACGCAAACTCTACAGGTCTTCACGAGTCAGTCTCCACACGTGACAGGCTGAACAAAGGCTGAGCATTGACATAAGAGCTGGAATTTTCCTTGTGTTTTTCTCATTACGGAGTTTTTCTTATAATATTTGCAGTGTATTTTCAAGTTAAACATTAATACCCACGTCAGTCGCCCCTTTTACACACCTTTTGCTCAAATCTCGTTACTGTAGCAGATTGAATATAAAATCTGAATAACTATAAGCTCTATAAAGTGCTGGTGAAATAATCTTGTGTCGGCTTGCGTCTGTCTGCATTTGGGGTCGGCACCACCGGGCACAAGTCAATCTGGGCATATCTCGATATAGGAGCTGTCCATCACATTACTGTATTAATACTGTATTACAAGTTAGATATGGACTGGGCGTCATTATACGGCTGGCAGTGCTGCCCATTCTCCTGCTCCTGTTATACTAAGCGATACACCTGCTGACCTATGTTCACATCTCTCAATCTACATATACTAATCACTATGGGCCTCAGATTTAAATGCCATTGAATGTGGCTTGATCAGGTGTAACTTGACATAAGAGTGTACTGAACATGTAATATTCCGCTGGTCCATGTTACTGCACTACGTAATCACAAGGTTGCTGGTTCAAATCCCCGCAATGGATGAGTGATTTCATAGTTGGGCCCTTGAGCATGGCCCTAACATCTACAGTACATTCATGTGAAAAAATTAGTTTTAATATTTAGTTCTTTATTAAGAAATATCAACATATCAGTATTAAATCTTCTTTTGAATTATATCTGGAGATAAACGTGATGGAATTGCATCATCTATGCAAAAACAAGAAATATGTGAATTTGTTTCTTGTTTTTGCATAGCTGATGTAATTACATCACCTTTATCTACAGATATAATTTGAAAGGAGATTTAATATTGATAATTTGATATCTAATACTTTGATTATTTGAGAATTAAATATTCAATAGGGTGCCCTATTTTTTTCACATGGCTGTATATATCTAATCGTAAATCATGTTCTCAATGGTGTGTATTATATTGGGACATCTTGTCGTGACGGCTGTATACACAATTTTACAGATAAAAACTGTACTAAGGACACATTATGGTTGGAATGTTTGAAATATGGATTTGGAATGTAGATAATCGTAAGATGCAGTTGTCTGCATTGTCAGATCCTCCAGGTGCCTTAAACAATGGGAATGAATAAAGTCACTTCTGATGTATGACAGAGATGAGGGTGATTTCTTTCTCCTTTTAAGCTCCAGCAAACACACAGCCGATGTGTTTGTGCCCCAGGCTGTCTGTTGCCACACCTCCCTGCTGTCCGACTGCTGGATGCTTTTAAGCCCAGCATATAAATGTCAAAACACACTACAGATCCTAGCAGAATAACCGCAGATGTGCTGCACGCCTTGTCATGCTCTTTGCATAGATGGGGCCGCTGATTATGCTGTATGAGACATTGTTACGGTAAATTGGCTCATGGTCTCAGCGGTGGTGTGAGGCTCAGCAGGTCTGTGCACTGCGTCCATGACAAAGTTATTGGTCCAAATCCCAGAGTTGGCAGTGTGGTTTTACCATTGGGTCCCTGATCAAGGCCCCTAACCCCCCAGTTGCTCTCGGGACTGGCTGACCCTGCTTCCTCAAACATGCATGCTGCTTTGTGCAAACATATCTGCTAAATAAATGAAATATACTCACTGTGGTTTTCTGTAGGGGGAGAGAGAAGGGAATTGCCAGACTTTCCAGTGCCTGACTGATACTCTGCTCTAACTTCACCCACCTAACAGTAAATTACACCAGATACTGCATTTCTTCTTCATGCAGCATCACAGATACAAATTCTAAAGTGCCTGCTATACACATTCTTTTGCAAAAAATACACACGAGATGTGTATGTGATCTTATATAGTATACAGGGGCTGAGATGTTACTTTTACCCCCACACTCCCCCCTGCCCCCCCCCCCCCCCAAGATGTTTTACAAACTAAATAAGTAGCTAGAAAGTAGAGCCAGAAGACACTAGCTAGCTGGTTAGGGGAACATGTTGCTTCAGTACCTTCTAAATACGGAATACCTTTACTTAATTAATGTAGTGAGTATTTGTGGCCAACAGGGGGCCCCCAAGTCTCCATCCTCTGGGAATCCTATGTACCCCCATTCGAACTACACCTCTGGCGAGAGAGCGACACACAACAGAGCAGAAGGTCAATCAGGAATTCACAAAACTGCTAAAACAACTGCCTTGTTCTCTCACTTGCGGTTTCAGGAGCAACGAATTATCTTCCCAGCCGCAGGGGGAGCTATAGTGTATTGGCTGTTTGTGGCGACTGGGGGCCCCCAAACCTCAGGGCCCCACAGAAACATGTGGCTCGACTGGTGGTAAATACTGTCGTTACTTATATACCATTTATGAGTCTGTTGCATTGCTGAAAGCAATACAAATTAAAACATACCAGTAAAAACTGGGCGATCAGTAAATATATACAGAGAAAACGGCAGGTGAAGTGAATCAGTAAATAAAGGTAAGGAGCAGACAGACGGCTGAGAGGCTGTGCGCGATGGAGGATCCGTGTTTACTGCCTGAGGATGACCTTTGTGTTTGCACAGTGAGCAAGCAGGATGGCTGAGAATGAAATACAGGGTTGTGCTTAATAGCTGTTTAGTGAAACGTTCATGCTTAAGAAGATGATTTAGTTTGCATGCATTATGAACATGGCGCCACCCAAAGGCCTGTTTGGTTTAGCATTATTGCCCATCTATCTTCCTGCTGGTTTTCTTAATCGAGGCCTTTTTTTTGAGGGGTGGGGGGGGGGGGTGGTACCGCAGACTTGAGTTCTTGTATTTGTATCACCACACATCACCATGACAGGATAATGGACAAGGAGCCACTGGAAGAAGTTACCGTGGGATGCAACACTGAATTCTGTGATGTTTGAAGTCGTGGAAGATTTACTCACAGTGTTAAGTTTGGCTCTACGGTATTATGACAGCTAAAGAGACACATTGCTAATCTGGGAGCCTCCAGAGTATCAGGAAGAAAGTCATTCATGCTCATTTGCTGTAAATGTGCAGTACTATAAGAATCTAATGAGGAATTGTTATTCTGAGGAGAAGTTTTCTCATTAAAGCATAATCGTAAGTTTGCTGTAAGCGTTTAGAGGCAGCACAGTCCTGTTTACCATGTTCACCTCCGTAGTTTCCATCAACTTCACTGTTGAGCTTTTGTTCTTTTGCAAGTTCTCATGCTGTTCACTTGGGGTTCCTCCTGCAGCCAGAAGACACACAGTTGGAGACACAGGAACTCTGTGATTACT
This sequence comes from Brienomyrus brachyistius, assembly GCF_023856365.1. Lineage (NCBI taxonomy): Eukaryota > Metazoa > Chordata > Actinopteri > Osteoglossiformes > Mormyridae > Brienomyrus > Brienomyrus brachyistius. The sequence continues at coordinate 598,051 of NW_026042364.1, read as the reverse complement.
GAGACCGATTACTGTGGTATTATCAGATTTAATTATATGTTTGCCCCTGAGTTCGGACACACGGGAGGGAACATAGCATGGGCTCAGGCATCAGCCCTTTGGGTCCTTGTGTTGATGATCAAAAACCTTGATGTTTTATTCCTAATCTTCTCCTTCTGCATTCTGTCAATAAAGATGTCCAGGACAGCTGCAGATGGACCTCCTGAGGCCCGGCTCAGGAACTTGTCAGTGATAATCTTGAAAGTCAGTTTGATGAATAACATCCTGGCAGAGATGCTCTTTTTGTCCTGATGTTCAAAGGTGCCGTGATGGGTGAGAGGGAGACCCTCCAGGGGGGCAGATGCCTCCTGAAATGTCCCTTGAGATGTTCTTCCATACATTTCATGACTCCGGAGGTCAGTGCCACCTTTTTTGACAGTGACACAACTGTAGTCCTAATGAGGCACAGAGCGACAGTGTATAGGGATGAGGAGATGTGGAAGATACCAGTGAAGATGGGCCAGTGGTGCTCCTTGTGGTTTTAGGACATGGGAGGGGAGGCTGTCAGGACCAGAGGATCTGCAGGCTTTGACCTTGCTGAAGAACCTCCCCATATCCTGCAGTAGTTTGGAACCTCATGCTTATAATCAGAAGGTTGCTGGTTCAAATGCCGGAGTTGGGAGAGTGGTCATTGGTGGAGCCCTGAGTAAGGCCCTTAACCCCCAACTGCCATAAGGAATGACTGCCTGTGCTTTCCCAAAAACACATAACGTCTTTGTTAAACCGGCAAAATGATAACAAAAATGTCCCAGAAAGACTGAGCCTGGTTCACGCCCCCCCGGTTCCCGATTCCCATCAGCCCCTGCTCCCCATGCCTTGCCTTTTGATTCCTTCACAGTTGCCTAGCGCCCCGACAGTAATGAGTGTTGCCACTAACTTCTGATTGCTGGGCCTTTAATGATTTATTCCCCTTGCTGTTGTTTGACCTTCTCCGGTGACATAACGGCCCTCACTTCTGTTTTCTGCCACCTCCAGCACTACGAATCAAAATGATGCATAAGAGGCAGGAACCATCAAATTACGTCTGACAGATATGGGGCGTGACCTGCTCATACTCGTTTTAATATTGCAGTGCGTGTTAAAAAGCTTAATTTGACAATCACGAGGTACAAGGGGAAGCGGGTGATTGTCTTAGACTGGGCATGTTCCTGGGGCCCGATCCAGAAATTGACTTTCAGAGTTTTCTATATAAATAGCTAGCAAGCCAAGTCAGAATATGGTAGTTAGTTAATTGGTAGAACACGCTGCTTCTGCGTCTCCTAAGTAAGGAGGGAGCTCACTTATTATGTAGTGTAGTGACTGTTTGTGGCCAACAGGGGGCCCCACAGCAAATGCATGGTTTGAGTGGTGGTAAATACCCTCAATGGCCTCAGGATGAATGGAGCCCAGCATGCTACCTCGTCAGCCCCATCTCTGCGATGCATGTAGCCTGCTGGCTTCTCTCCGGTGGCGTGGAGTCGCCTGGATGAGGCTCTTACCCGACTCACCACGCATTTATAAGCTTCCCTGTCCGGATCCATCCTGTTACTCTTCCAGCCAGAGAGATGGTGATTCTTTCCTCAAGCACCTCCATGACACCCATTAACCCTGCTCACCCCACTGCCCTCTCTGGAGTTTGAAGCACATTGTTAGGACTCGCTTGGCATCTAGCAGTGCTTATTTTCACAGTTGCTTTTTTCTTTTCACTTTTCACTGGTCTTCATCCATGGTGAGCTGCTGATGGTACCAAACTCCACAGGTTCTACACCAAGCTACTGCACCGGCACATTTAGTACAAGATATACTAAAAAATAAATGCAACAAATTAAGCGATCAAGTCTTTTTTCACATGCTGAAGCATTTCTGCATAAGATAACCTTACTTAGTCTAAAGTAAAAAGTCTGGTCTGTTACCATAAAAAAAAGATAATAAAGGCATTTTTACTTCTTTAAGGCAATGCAACATATAGATGAAAGATCAGGGTCAGATCCAATGAGGGATCAGGGTCAGATCCAATGAGGGATCAGGGTAAGATCCAATGAGGGATCAGGGTCGGTACCAAGAGCAACTGGAGTTATGGGCCCTACTAATGTAAACACTCCACTGACTCTCAGATTGGAACCAGCAACCATCTGATTATAGAACAGCAGCCTAACCTGCTGAGCCACAAACTACCACTATATTGACCAGTTACTTCTTTTCAGGATAGATAGATAGAAGGTGGCACTGCCTTGCCCTGTTATTCAAAATCTTTAATCTGGATCAGAATGCTGGGTTATACTGAAAAGACTGAAGATGAAGAAGCAGCCTCATGTCTACGTTATCACTGTAATGGTGGAAGTGCAAAATATAAATAAACGGTAACTCTTTACATTAACTGCACCTTCATAATGCTTTTATATTGCATTCAAAAAATGTTCAGTACACCTTCATAATGTATTCATTAAGTATTCGGAAATCATTCATGAACGTCATGTATGTATACCTTAACATCCTAACATCTCTTAACAGCTGTAATATACATTAATAGTAAACATCACATGATTATACAATTATCCATCCATCCATTTTCCAAACCGCTTATCCTACTGGATCGCGGGGGGCCCGGAGCCTATCCCAGAAGCAATGGGCATGAGGCAGGGAACAACCCAGGATGGAGGGCCAGCCCATCGCAGGGCACACTCACACACCATTCACTCACACATGCACACCTACGGGCAATTTAGCAAGTCCAATTAGCCTCAGCATGTTTTTGGACTGTGGGGGGAAACCCCACGACGACATGAGGAGAACATGCAAACTCCACACACATGTAACCCAGGCGGAGACTCGAACGCGGGTCCCAGAGGTGTGAGGCAACAGTGCTAACCACTGCACCACCATGCCGCCCCCTATACAATTACAATGTTTGTTATTATTATATAATGTTTGTTATTAATGTATATTAAAGCTGTTAAGGGATGTTAGGATGTTAAAGTGTACTTGCATGCTGCTTATGAATGTTCTATGAATGCATTATGAAGGTGCATTTATTGTAAAGTGTAAACATATATATTAAATAATATATCCATCAATTTTCTGAAACTGCTTGTCCTATTTAGGGGGATCCAGAGCCTATGGGGGAAAGGCAGGGCACAACCCAGGAAGGGGTGTCAGCTCACACAGCAGTCATTCACACATGCACATCTATGGGCACTTTGGTAACTCTAATTAGCCTGAGCACATTGTTTGGAACGGGGGGGGGGGGGGGACCGGAGTACCTGGGGGAAACCCCATGGCAACATGGGGAGAACATGCAAACTCCACAGACAAGGAGCCGTGGCAGAGGCTAGAGCTCAGATCCCAGAGGCGTGAGGCGATAGTGCTAATCACTGCACCACTGTACCCCCCACATAATGCAAATGTGGTATTTTTAATCCAGTTTTAAAGTTTTACTACATTTTACTCCAGAAATACACCCTGAATCCACCCTTCTGCTGGGATCAGGGTAATAGATTTTTATTTTGGATCAAAAGTATCCCAATCCTTTCAAGGTTAGATCATGTTCAAAAGCAAGACTGGATTATATGATCTACTTCAGTTTTTAAATCATTTTCTTCTTTTGAACAACCAATTTTCAAGATTTTATCCAATCCAGTAGCCGAAAATGCCATCAGATTACTTCTGAACGGCTGGGCCCAGCTAATTATGCTTTCCAGGAGTCAGGCATGTCGTTAACTACACCAGCGTCTGGACTCACATGTCCAACAGCTCCTCCACGATTTCCTATCAACTCCATGAAATCGCGCTTCTGCTGGGTGATCAGAGCAAATATCGCCTGCCTGTAAATCTCAAAATCCATCCATCCATTTTCTGGAACCACTTATTCTATTCACGGTCACGGAGAGTCCGGAGCCCATGGGCGCAAGGTAAGGAACAACCCAGGATGGTGCACCAACCCATCACAGACGTCTTAAAAAATAAAAACTAATTAAGATCCTAAATGCAGAAATCCTAAATGTACAGACCTCATATACCAGATACAGGTTCCGAGAACAGCTGCTGACCTCAGGGGTCATTACTTTGGCACCATCATGGATTTGAACAAGAAGGACCATCTTGAAAGTGATAAAAAGCAAAGAAAAAGTGACAGTAAATGGGTAGAGGGAACGATATGCATATGATTTATAAAAGGAATCACTCCTGCAAAAGTACTTAAAATAAGGCTAATCATGAACTAAAGGCTCCTCACCTATAAAGAGATGACATTTAATTAACGACAATCTGAAGTGAAATATAAAGCAGAACTAGCAGCACCTTTCTCTGTGTTCCAGCAGTTTCCACTGAGACTGCAGAAATCCTGCAATAACTCTAAGAATGGGCGGGTTTCTCATCCCTGGCGAGACGTTTTAAATCCCAAAGGGCACAGCAGTATGATCCATGGGGAATTAGGGAAAGACATCAGGGGTCCCACGCATACAGTACATCTTCCCTCAAAGGGAGGAGGTGAGACACTTTCAGCCATGTACAGATATCATGGGAGGTGGTCTGGTGGTCAGCGGACGCTGCTGTGACCAGAGTTATGGTTAGAGGTATGGTTAGGGTTAGGGTTACGGTCCCTTTCTCCCAGTATAATGGGCCTGTATGACCAGCATAGATATTTTTTAATGTACTGAATGAAAAAAAAAAAAACATTTTTTTCTACCCAGGTCTAGTATTTATAACAGACAGGTATTCGACTCATTCCCTAATCTAAAAGCTCATTACACCGCAAATTCCACAAACCAACCATCCATCTATCCATCCATCCATCCATTCATCAATCCATCCAGTCACAACAAGGCACTGGAAATACTGGACAGGATGGATCATCACATGGTACACATTGCCACACTTGTTGAAGTGTTTGTTGCTTGGGGTAAGAGGAAGACCTCAGAGTGTCTGCATGAAACCTGCATGGATGGGGGGAGGGCAGTGGGAGGTGGCACTGGGAGGTGCTAGCTGCTGAGTTACCCCAAAGCAAGATGTTGGAGTAGTTCTCTATTGGTAATGTGTGGTACAGCAAAGAATGGACCCCCCCCCACCTCCTACCTAACATAGACCTGGAAATCTCTGCAGATTTCTGGGGTGCATCTAGTACAAATTGTCTTTGTTGGTGTATTATATTTGTAGGTCAGCTCTATAAAAATATCAGCAAAAGCTTATTATCGCCGTCAGTACTGGTGTCCTCCAGGATCTGCAGAGTAGCACAGTCACTCTAGGTGTCTGTACACTCAATGCAGCAAGTAAACTGACAGTTAACTACTGCATGTTATCAAGTACATGGTGGGAATCGGGCCGAGATTCTCATCATCCCATTGGATGGGACCGGGGAGCCGGCTGGTTTCAGAGCAGTCGGAAGTTCAACTCACTCAGCCCAAAAGATTAATCTAGAAGTTGGCACTGAATCTACTGAGAACCATCAGCAGACATGGTCAACTTTTCAGAAAGAAATCTCTGAATTTATTGTGGAAGACTCAAGGGTAGAAGGACGGGGACAGGGGGAGTTTGGGGGGGAACAGACTCAGACTCCGTTACTGATGTAGGGAGGGGCAGCGGGGCAATGAGAAGACGCAGAAAACCAAACAATCAAAGACAAATAAAAAGTCACAATTTCAACAGGGACTGGAAAACAGAGAAAAACAATGAAACACCCACAGCAAGCACAGCCAAGATTATCAGCTTTCCTTAAGTCCCGAGGTGCTGTGGGGGGGGGAGATCTTTCCCAGAACACATACCTCCTCGAAAGGAAAATAATAATATATATTACAGTAATTCTGTCTGCCCATGAAGCGTTACCAAGGGAGACACCACCCACCTACGCTGATTAAATAAAAATACTAATAAATGAAATGAAACAAATTTGCATATTTATTTATAGTTCAAGATTATTATAATGAACGAGGAGATATTAAGGCCATTCATACCTTTAAAACCAGAGATTATGTTTATAATAATGACATTCTGTGTGTATATCAGTGAGCCACGGAACTGGCTTTAGACGCCTCTGCTTCAACTCTGTGGGTTTTAAATGAAATATTCTAGCCAGAAATATTCCATTATTTTCAGCTCCTTAAGTCTGAATGGACAACAGAGCCAAGGCAGCTCCTGAGATAGAGGGAGGAGTCACTGGCAACAACGCCTATTTGATTCTATGTAAAGTTAGTTTGCGTTAAATGGTGGAAAGATGGCTTTAGCTAGATTTAAACGGCATCTTTGTTTGACTTACGTGTCCCGGTGGCAAAGAACATCCACATGTATAGATATTTAGGGAGATTTAGTGAAGGTCAACTTGACATGCATAACTAGGTAAGTCGTATTTCTGATTAATAATTATGCTAACAGTTAATCAGTTGAGATGTCCTGCTCTGTGGCATTCAGATGCTGCCGACTTACACATAGAGTCTGACATTTTACTTGTCAGCATGAAGGGCGAAAACAAGGTCACTTGTCTGTGGTAATATGGCAGAAATGTACAGTGAGTGGCTTTTAAATGCTGACTGGACACCATGTGCTCTTCATTCATTCCGTTTTATAAAGGCCAGATCTGAAGAATATCTCGTAATACCACGGAAAGGGATGTTTGATTCTCTCCATTTAGAGGGGAAATAGAGGCAGCAGTGACGTCTGTGTGGAGATGAGCGATTTCTACCCATCGACAGACCTCAGTCACAACTCTCTCAACAAGCTAAATGTAATAGACTTCTTGATGTTTTAATCAATACTAAAATATCGAGGGTATAGTTTCGGTTTCATTCAATCTGATGAATCACAAGGATGGGATGACATTAGTAGAAAAGTAATTGCCCATCCCCCCCTCCCCCAATACCGGGGGCCACCAGTAGAGAGACAAAAAGAGCTTCCAACAATGACAGATTGACCTCAAATGTGCACAAATGTTTATCTAGGTTCAGCGCGTCAATGACAGTAATGTTTGAGGCTCGAGCTTACAAGTCTTGATTTTTCTTCAAAACAAATCCTACTGCACAATGCGGGTGACAGAACCCTCTGCAAGAACTGGAGGCCATTTGACGGAGTAAAACAATATCCACTTCCATGAACTACAGCATCCTAAACATCTTTAAACGCAGCCACAGCCCGAGGCTATAATGTCTACATTTACGCACATAATGTCTTCGTTTTATTGCTTCTCTCTCAGCTCCTGACAGACGTGAGTCTTCGTCGCGTTCGGTTATTTACGGCATGTTTTCCAAAGCTGGGCTTCTCTTGTGTTAAATACACTTTATAAAATATGCATGGAGTTCTGTGAGATGCATCCATCGATTGAAGCTGGGCAATGGCAGGCATATTATAGGCCGAGGCGTAAATCCCTGAATTGAAAGGCCACAACCTCACATACGGTAATTCCATTAAAATGAAAATATAGGATATAATACATGTAAAGAGGTATGTGTTAGCTTTCGAATATCCCATCATGCTCTGCTTTTTACGAGGCATACACACATAGAGGTGATATTGAAGCGTGGGGTCTGAGCGCAGGATCAGAGGTCTAACCCTCTGAGCCCCCCCCAGCACTGCTTGTGCTGTTGTCAGTTACACCATGCCGTCAGATCTCTGGGGAACAGCATATTGCTTTATATTAGTCATCCTCAGTGAATGCCAGATTCACCGGGCCACACTGAAATGAGTATTTACGCTGTGCTATTCCTGAATACCTTTCTTTGGTCTGTCTCTGATGTGCACCAGTGTTTGTCAGAATCAACGCTGGCTGCAGCTGCAGCAAATACCTGATGGAGGCAGATTGCTCCGCCTCCTGCGCAGCACGTGTCCTGTTCTTAGACGTGGGAAGCTGAAGTGACAGCTGTGGTGGAAAATGAACAGGCAGAATGACGGCAAGAGCTCGACCGCGGTCCCCACCATTATTTGCACATATGAACACCTTTGGCTAAGATGCAAATCAGGGCTGTAAAGCAGCAAAGCAAAGAGTCGCACCGTTTAGTACGAAGACGCCACCCTTTCACTCATTTGAATGTGTGCTTTTTCACATCTCCTCTCCTGTCTGATGTGTCACGTATTATCAAAGGCACACTGCAATCACATGGAGCACGTGGCCGAAGGCAGGTATCGCTGCCAGATTGCTAACTTGATTCTCTGATGGCAAATGACGTGCCTTTTAGGGTAAAAGTCAACTGTTTGCTCAAACATTCTTGAATTTAATGAGTGCAATTCCTGGCAAATGAACTACTAATCTAATCTAGAGTGACTTACTGCATAAATATGCAAATGAAGTGAGCACTAACTGAACTGAATGTCATTTCTGGAGCTCAATATGAACTCCAAAATAGTCACCAAGGCCTTTACTTGCCTGCCCTATGTGGGTTGCCGTAACGAGATTTTTCTGAGTGTGCATTAATAGTGATCGGAAGGTTGTTGGTTCAAATCCCATGAATGTCTGCAGTGATTCTACACCATTGGGTCCTTGAGCAAGGCCCTTAACCTGCAATTGCTTTGTCCTGGGTATGATGTTAACCTACATCCAGTCCTGCAAGGTGGCCCTCCAACTTACAGGGAAAATTTAGGGGTTAGGGGCAGGATTGGCACTCCAGCCACTGGAAAAAAAACTCCCACTTTTTCATTCAGACTAGTGTGGTGCTGAGGTAACACCTGCTGCACGGCTGCAATCAGGTTCTCATCCCTGAGGTGGTTTGTTGTGTGGTGGGTGTGGCAAAACGCTGTAATCTGCATATGCTCCTTACCACCACCATTATTGTTCAAAATCCATTTTTATTGCTCGATGTTTCCTTAAAGTCGCACGGACATTAGGTGGGAGTGATGCGGGTTAAGAGTCTTGCAGATCCAACAGCTGAAGGGTGACTTTCCAGCCACAGGGTAGATGAATGTGTATAGAACAAGCGAGGTACGAAAGCCCAGGTCCACGTCTCTCAAAAAGTCAGGCTACTTCAGAAGGTGGCTTTGTGGCAGTGCTGGATGCAGTGAGCGAGCTCGGTGTTTACAGTGTGCCTCGTGCTTAGCCAAAGCTACACAAAAATAATAAAAGAAGATTGTCCAAATGACACGGCCCACACTTCCTGTCAGAAATATTAGCTGGAGAACCTATACAGGTGACAAGCTAAACAGCTTTCAGCAAATATAACTTTTATCCCACACAAAAATTATTTCACGGTTGATAGGTTCCAGGACTCCTAGACTATTTGCAGGAAGCCTGGGAAGGTTATAAATCAAGTCGAAGCATTAATATTTTATGATTTTCTCAAAGCGAGAAGAGAGATTGGAGGAGCTAATGGAATTGATGCGTACGCAGGCTGTTCGTTTTGGCCCTGATTTCCGGATCTTCCTCTGACAGACATTTTCTGCCTCGGTGGAAAAGATCATAAGAATCTCTGAGAAAAATAGAACTGGAAACTCTTAAGATTGCTACCCCCAAATAAAAGGTAGAAGATGATCTATATTGTCTACTTTTGGATGACATGAAAAACTGACCACAAGAAGATAATGACTAGCTTCAGGATTTCAGGAAAAACAGGACACAACAGATGATGCAGAAAGATAGGCTGAACAGGTGCAATCACTACATAAGTCTTGTGGCAATAAACATTACTGGACAAACTTGTTATTTCATATCTTGGGTATCGGGGCAGAGCTGAAGGTCTATGATTCAGCTTGGTGGCTTTAATGCCTAAGACAGGCAGAGGCAGTTGTGCGAAACAGAAATTTTGTTTCCTGCCGAATGCTGCAGTGGATAAAATCAGGGATAGAGAAAGAGAATCCAAATTCCAAATTCTAGTGAAGTGTGTTGCTGTCCTTAACAGGTCTCCCTGCACAGGTACCTCTTCTGCACACTAGATGATGCCTTCTGATTAACATGACCCTGATGGAAACTCTTCTCATTCCAGGTGAATTTTATAGAGCTTTGATCTTTAGCACTGTTGTACTGTGAGCTGGCGAATAGGAAGTGTGCAGGTGGTCTGGCGCCCTTCCCCTTCTGCAGTGCCCCCTGCCCTGCAGCCGCGTGCTCTGAGCACCCCCTACCCTACACTCCGTGTGCTCTCAGCGCCCCCTGTCCTGCAGCCGCGTGCTCTCAGCGCCCCCTACCCTACAGCCCGTGTGCTCTCAGTGCCCCCTACCCTACAGCCCGTGTGCTCTCAGCGCCCCCTGTCCTGCAGCCGCGTGCTCTCAGCGCCCCCTACCCTACAGCCCGTGTGCTCTCAGCGCCCCCTGTCCTGCAGCCGCGTGCTCTCAGCGCCCCCTGCCCTGCAGCCCACGTGCTCTCAGCACCCCCTGCCCTGCAGCCACGTGTACTCAGTGCCCCCTGTCCTGCAGCCCATGTGCTCTCAGCGCCTCCTGTTCCAAAATCATAGCAGTACCCAGCACGCCAGTTAACAGGTCGGGATTCCAGAGGTGACCCAGGGGCCCTGAAACGCGACAAATCCAAATGAAAAGGAGCCAGGGACTGGAGCCGGTGGTCGAGGAAGGCCAGCTGTTACTGCCCCCTCCTGGGAAGAGCTCAGAAGACAGGGAGGTTAAATAGGGCTACAGACACAGACCAAGGTTAATGCAAAAATCACCGCCCCCCCCCCCCCCCATCAGTATTCCACTAATAGAAATATATTCACACACACAGAATATAGTTAGCATACAGTCTCGGTCAGCATCCACTTCATTTGGGCTTCTCTGAATAATCCCATAAAAGGCTGACCGCAATCTTTCATGTCACTTAAAAAAAGTGCAGAAATTAACATTTGCTCTCAGTTAACTGAAAATAAGATATATTCACCTAGATATAAAACAAAAGTGTGATATTAGATGCTATCCGATGAGTTTGATCCAGGTTAAATATTTCATGCAGCCAGACTGTGTTTGGAAACACCCTCGTGACAGAATGCAGGGGTATTTTTAAGATGTAAACAACACTCAAGAAACGTCTAAAGACTAGAAGTTAAAACACCCAGAACAGAGAACTCAAGTATACTGACCCATAATAAATTGAAGTATAAATAAAGAAAACAGCAATATGACTTATTCAGATCACAGCAAATGTCATAAACATCACGGCTGGGTGACGTACATTCGAACTTCTAGTTCGCTAAGACATTACCAGTAAGACATCAACCTTCAGGTGTCTTAGCTGAGGCGTTAGAGCTCTGTATGCCGCGTTTGCTCAGATCTATGTCTCACACTGGCTTTATTCAGCAAAACAGCAGTCGCTGTCTGTCATAATGACAGCGTCCTCCCTGACATGTGAATCAATGAGCAGAAATGAGGTCTCGTTCAATTAGCATCGAGGTCCTATTCAATTATCTTTCGCTTCTGCATCATGATCGAAATCGCAAATTCAGCCATGCAGCTCTTAGCTCCTGTGCAGTTGTGTATAGTGATGCAGATTTTCTCCTACAGTGAGACCTCCTTTCTGCAACCAAGGAGCATTAATGTAATGGCTCAAATTAGCCAGAGTCAAACCAAACTGCTTTATTGCATGAGAAAGCCTGTTAAGGCAAACAGGACCAGAACAGAAGGGCCCCCATGCCGGGTAATGATTGTTACAGGAATTCCAGACTTACACAGTGAAACTATGTAAAGCATCTGCAATGATGAGAGAGGGAATTTCAGCCCCTTCTAATGTTGCATAATATATCAGCACTGGCTGCGTGATGCCTGTAACACCTGCGTCACTTTCGCTAAGCGTCTGATAAACACATAACATAAATATAAGGCGAAACAGAAAGCCTGTAGGTGTAAGCGACCTTAGTAGAGCTGCGACTGCACACCTCGCGAGGTTTCTAACCTCCATAAATGAATGAAATGCAATGATGGATGACAGACTGCAATGAATGAAACAGAATTACTTTCAGTCAATCTAACCAGTTGGTTTGGCCGCATGCCACAAACAAGTCCGAGTCCTTCCGTCTGTCCATCCATCCATCCATCTTCTAACCGCTTATCGCAGTCAGGGTTTGGGGAAAGCAGCTTAAATTCGCACAGGCAGATGTCATTCCCACCACAAATGAAAGCAAAGTACATGAACATTTTAATATATCTTCAGCAAACCCTCCAAACACCCAAGCTAACAAAGATCGCTCATTTTTCCCATGATCATTATTATTATGTATTAGAGGAGACCATAATGCACTGGCAGAGTATGCTTGTATAATGGCTATTACTCCTGTGTTTTCCAGATAACCTGCCATCTGTTCATTGCAGTCTCAGCCAGAGTGAAAAATATCCTGCAATTTCTGCTTCTGGATGACAGCAATAACAAACAGCGTTAGGATGGAGGAGGATGACTGGGAACTGGAGTGGGGGGTCAGGGGGCTACACCCCCAACAGCATGTGTCTGACACCTACAGAAAAATTCTGACTGCAGGCCACATGGGGGCGTGTGACTTACAGACAGATATCAGTCATTTCTTCTTCAACAAAGTAGCTACGGCATCAGTGAGATGAGGAGACCACACAAGACTGCAACCAGACAGCTTCTGCTTTTCTTATAGATGGCACCAGCCCCCCATAAGGGGAAAGAAACTAAGAGTTTCAGCACTTAATAAAATTTAACACAAAAAGAAACACTGATGCTCGACTATTTGAGGATTTTCAGTATCATCCATGGCAGCACAGGGCATACGGCAGGGTGCAGGGGACCAGACAACGGGTACAGAACAGGGCACAGGGCACAGAGTATAGGGCAGGGGGCAGGGCATACGGCAGGGTGCAGGGGACCGGACAACGGGTACAGAACAGGGCACAGAGTATAGGGCAGGGCACAGGGCATACGGCAGGGTGCAGGGGACCGGACAACGGGTACAGAACAGGGCACAGGGCACAGAGTATAGGGCAGGGCACAGGGCATACGGCAGGGTGCAGGGGACCGGACAACGGGTACAGAACAGGGCACAGGGCACAGAGTATAGGGCAGGGCACAGGGCATACGGCAGGGTGCAGGGGACCGGACAACGGGTACAGAACAGGGCACAGGGCACAGAGTATAGGACAGGGCACAGGGCATACGGCAGGGTGCAGGGGACCGGACAACGGGTACAGAACAGGGCACAGAGTATAGGGCAGGGCACAGGGCATACGGCAGGGTGCAGGGGACCGGACAACGGGTACAGAACAGGGCACAGGGCACAGAGTATAGGACAGGGCACAGGGCATACGGCAGGGTGCAGGGGACCGGACAACGGGTACAGAACAGGGCACAGAGTATAGGGCAGGGGACAGGGCACAGGGCATACGGCAGGGTGCAGGGGACCGGAAAATGGGTACAGAACAGGGCACAGGGCACAGAGTATAGGGCAGGGCACAGGGCATACGGCAGGGTGCAGGGGACCGGACAACGGGTACAGAACAGGGCACAGAGTATAGGGCAGGAGACAGGGCACAGGGTATACGGCAGGGTGCAGAGGACCGGACAACGGGTACAGAACAGGGCACAGGGCACAGAGTATAGGGCAGGGGACAGGGCATAGGGCACAGGGGACAGGGCATAGGGCACAGGGCACAGAGTATAGGGCAGGAGACAGGGCACAGGGTATACGGCAGGGTGCAGAGGACCGGACAACGGGTACAGAACAGGGCACAGGGCACAGAGTATAGGGCAAGGGACAGGGCACAGGGCATACGGCAGGGTGCAGGGGACCGGACAACGGCTACAGAACAGGGCACAGGGCACAGAGTATAGGGCAGGGGACAGGGCATAGGGCACAGGGGACAGGGCATAGGGCACAGGGCACAGAGTATAGGGCAGGGGACAGGGCACAGGGCACAGAGTATAGGGCAGGGGACAGGGCACAGGGCACAGAGTATAGGGCAGGGGACAGGGCACAGGGCACAGAGTATAGGGCAGGGGACAGGGCACAGGGCACAGAGTATAGGGCAGGGGACAGGGCACAGGGCACAGAGTATAGGGCAGGGGACAGGGCACAGAGTATAGGGCAGGGGACAGGGCATAGGGCACAGGGCACAGAGTATAGGGCAGGGGACAGGGCACAGGGCACAGAGTATAGGGCAGGGGACAGGGCACAGGGCACAGAGTATAGGGCAGGGGACAGGGCACAGGGCACAGAGTATAGGGCAGGGGACAGGGCACAGGGCACAGAGTATAGGGCAGGGGACAGGGCACAGGGCACAGAGTATAGGGCAGGGGACAGGGCACAGGGCACAGAGTATAGGGCAGGGGACAGGGCACAGGGCACAGAGTATAGGGCAGGGGACAGGGCACAGGGCACAGAGTATAGGGCAGGGGACAGGGCACAGGGCATTCAGCAGGGTGCAGGGGACTGGACAACGGGTACAGAATAAAAATGCATCAAAATGCCTTAATACCGTCTTTAATATTCTTGCTTATTTATTCACAATGTCCAATCAACAATGTATTAAAATATAAAGTGATTCACAGATTGCTTCTTAAACACCTTATGTCTGGAAAAGTCTAGCTAGTAAGGGAAGATTGGCAGTAGTACGGCAAGCGAAATGAGTCAAAATACAAAAACATGGAACAGAAATCAAAGCATAATGTAGGAATATCTCATCCACTAGAGAAATCAGAGCAAGTAATGAAACAAAACATTAAAGCTGGTGGAAAAACATGACCTTTACTGCAAAATTGACCTTTTATTAAACTGTTCACTTTGAATCTTTCATTAATTTTGGGACATTCGGAAATGCTTAACACTGAAATAAGAGGAGCCGTACTCCATCAAGGTGCAGTTTGGTCATAAGGAGGCGGAGCTGGGCTCCATCATGGTGCAGTTTGGTCATAAGGAGGCGGAGCTGAGCTCCACTGGGCCCTATATATATTTAAATGCATGTGTTACAGTAACTTTCTTTTGACCATAAACTTTATTTGATCAGCTGTATTTGACATTTTTCTCCAATGCTGTTTTAGTTCGGTGCTTAAGAAATGTGATGGTCAAAATTGACTTTATTGAGTTTATTGCACTGTTGTTATTGTTACCATTTCCTGTACTAGTAATTTGTTCAGAATGTATATCTCCCATATCATGGTCTAGCGTACAGCACTACCTTTACACAAGCATTTAGTTATGAAGAGTACTATTCAGATTGACTGTAAAGTGTTTTATTTTTCATTAACTCTGACACTTTTTCAGAATTTTTGTTTGTGCTAGTTTTTTGTTGAGAGTAATGCTCTGGCTCTTATCACAATTTCAACTTTCAGTTTCAAAACATTTTAAGAGAAATACCTTGGCAGAAAGCAGCTTATGTCACTGGGACTGAGTCTGATGGGAATTTGGTTCTTCGCAAATCTGCATTGACTCTCTTCTCCGCTTTGAGGACTGGGTTAGTCCTGGAAGGAGCCTCACCACACAGGCAGACCGCAATGGAAGGAATTTGGAGGTGATGGTCAGTTGGGGTACGGTACCTATGGAAGCCTTTAAAATGGAACATGACTGGTCAGTGCATGGGGTTGACATAAATCCTGACTGGTCTGACGAGAGGCAGGTAGGCAGGTCTGGATAGAAAAGAAGAGGTGGCCCCATCACGACTCCTAAATCTCTATCTGTCTCCGTTATGTTTACTGCCAAGCAGGTGGTCAAGGCTATATAATGGCTTTCATAAGCCTATTATGGGGTCAGAGAACGCACTGTCCATACGGCCATCGGTGGCAGCTCTACCACGGGCCACATTCAGAAATTACTGCCTCCTTCTTCAATAAACTTGGAGCACTGGGCCTCTGGAGCACTGAAGGGGGAGGGGTTACACTAATGAGGATTTAATGACCCCCCCCATCATAAGCGAAGCCCCATGTCTTAGAGAGGTGTGGAGTCCATTACCGGTATTCCATATCCTGTCCTGTTTCTGGACAGGAAGTGGAGTGCTATCTTACTCCAGCTATAATAAAAGCCAGAAGAATGTAACTGAACTGATATCACAATGTACACAGTGTTTCATTATTAAAATAGGCTATTTTAACTTAGTTTGACATTGTGTAGGTGTATGCTGCAGCTATACTGTTGTAATGGACTATTGATGTTGTTCCCTCAGGACAAACAGTGGAAATTCACAGGAGTTAATCAAGGACATAAACCTCATTTAAAAATCTGCCCTGTGAGAAGCCATTCATTACTCGTCAGATGTGGAATTACAGCATTTTTCTCCTTTCATTACTACAGCATATAAAGGCTTAACAGTAGCCGAACCCCCTGCTGGCCACAAACAGTCACTACACTAAATATTAAATAAACATTTTTCTTAAGTTCTGTTAACCAGCTACTTAGCTATGAGCTCCTGACTCTACTTACTATCTATTTATTTAGTTTTTGAGAAATCGGGGGGGGGGGGGGGGGGGGGGTCTGGTCATTTTTAAGTTGAGCCCCGAATTAACCAACCATGCCACTACCTCATACTACAGTGATCCTAACAGGAAACTGCCTCTTAACAGGAAGCCCAAAGTTGCACTACTGCCCCCTACCTGCACAGCAGCATCAGGCACCCTCACAGGGGTCTCTGATTGTGCCACCAAGAATGACCTAACAAAGAAACACACCACTGGCCTTAACATCCCCAAGCAGCTCTGTAATCAACTGCTGACACCAATCTAGTGCCTTCCCTGGGGGGACCCTGTGGTGGGTCCGCCCCCCTCCCCCAGGCTGAAATACAAGTCTGTGGGTGTTTCCTTAAGTATTGATAATGCCCCTATCTCTGAATAAAACCCTCTACTCGGAATGGTCCGTGTCATGCGGTCATGTGACAGTGTCACCTTGACCTAATCCTACACTCATAGGCAGAAAGTATATATTTGGTTGCATCATATCCAAACAAACTGAAATGCTTTAATGTGTGCTACTCTAAACTCATAGAAGACATCTAGAAGGCTTTCTGTGTTTTTGTTGACGAGGGCTCTAGCAATAAAATTGTTCTCCGGTTCTTTCAATTTGACACACAAAGGTCAGTGATAATTTCTTAATATTTTAATTTCGAATGATTTTTTCCCCCCTATGCCATTATATTAGCATCTTAGTATCACATAGGGATTCACTCACTACAAACATCTATTCAGCTGGTTGCTAAGGCAATACAAGCATGTTTTGTTCCTTCTATGAAGATAATAACGATGGGCCCTTTCTGAGCAGGGAGACAGCGCCCCACAGAGGCTCGAGATACAGGATGGCAGAGAAGGACACCAAACCCATTCTGGAAAAGCCTGTGAGAAACACATACAGTCGAACCTCGTTACTACGTACCCCGGATACAACGTTTTCACCTTTTCAACGTACAGGTTTCTAATTCCCGTTTTTAGTCTATGTATTATTCTAATAGCAGCCATTGTTTACAGCGTACACCCTTACAGCGTAAACTTCGATACAACATACAAATTTCTAGAGAAAATACGAAAACTAACCACCGTTACAACGTACAGCGCTCTCCCCGCCCACCACAACTTGTATCGCTACATCTACCTGTATCTACCGGATCTTCGCCCGACAATGCACATTTGTCTATTGCGTTGCTTGGCTATTGTGTTGATTTAATTTGACCAATATTTCATTAATATTTCAGGTCAAATGCCAATTTGGATGCCAATGTTTATTTAAAAAATCCATTTTGACCAGCCGTTGTGTATTTTCGTTGCCGTTTATCGCCGGATCTTGAAAATAACCATAAAGCCCAGATACATGTACACAAAGGACGATACATCGATCTTATCTATCAACATCATTGCTCGTATGAGGGGCTTGGAAAAGACTGTTAGCATCAGCAATATTAATTTATATAATTCCTGTCATGGAACACTCTCTATACACAGAAGTTCTGCAGCTGTCTGAAGGATTTAAAGCTATAATCTCAAGGATGAAGGGTATCTGCGTAAGAGGTAAGCTCTCCTGATAGCTTAAAATCTATCGGAATGTGACATGACTTGATAATGGTGCATTAACGTTGGATGGATATCACTGACACACTTTAGGAACTTAAGCTGTGGTTGAATAGTCTTTATTTTGCATAGGAAGGTTTCTGAGTGAGATGAGCTAGAAGCGTCTAAGTGGCAGCTGTAACGGTGCAGGAGGGAAAAAGGTGACTGTCCACTAGTGGCTCCAAGACAAAAAGGAGTTTATTGAAGAAACTGAACAAACGGGGGGAAAGTATAAAACAAAAGGACCACGAGGAGTCAAAAAACATGCGGGGAAAAACACTGAATTCATTATAGACAAAGAAATTAAGCACAACTAAGGAACAAGGGAAGACTGGGAACCAGGTAACCCAGGGAGCCGAACCTAGAAACAGAGCGACGACACCCAGCTACATTCACAGATCCACATACAGCGACTGACTGGAAAACAGAGCAGGAACTTAAATACACACAAGGCTAACAAGACGCGACGCAGGACAGGTGAGAATAATACATAAATAACCAATGAATGAAAGCGCAGGGAACCTGGGCAATACATTAGGAAAAAGCGCAAAGACAGAGGAGGGAACCAGAGAGTCACCTGCAGCACCACCTGCTGGCCAAGCAAGGAAGAGACATGAAGGGCTGGGATGGAAGAGTGCTGATCCTGACAGGCAGCCAAAAGAAGAGCTGTTGAAATTCTCTAAAAGGTGCTTCAATGCTTCCTTTCTTACCGCCTTTAGCATAGGGACCATCCTTTACAGAACTGCCATCCCACAATTCCCTGCTGCGGCAACATTTAAAGTAAGGGGCCGTCAGCATGGATCGTAACAGATCATAATCAGCATATTAACCATAAAACAGAAGCTTGTCTTTGATAAAAAGAGAGATATGAAATGTTTTTAATCAGATGATCGTTGAATTTAGCATGTTTGAAACTGAAGGATGATGATGTGTAGTGGATTTATATGCCTGTCTTAACGTTATGCCTATTTAACAGTTAATTTAACAGTTAATAAATGCATAATTTAACAGTTATTCTCATGCAATAATTGGGATAAATATGTGTGTGACAATCATTTCCTTTCAGTTTTGTGACTGGTAGCCCACATTCCTTCCAAAACTTAAACTGCAACCTTGGTAATGAATATTTTTCACTTGCCCTTTAGACATCAGTACATAGGAATTCTTGCTTGTGCCATCCAGTCAGGGAAGTTAAACGTGTAACTGGATTAGATGGCACAAAAGAAAACAAAGGCACTCACAAAACATCAAAGGACTTAACTATGAACTGCAGAGATACAGTATATATTTGTGGAATAAGTCCTAAATAAACAGTAGAAGTTGCCGAAACTGAAAATATGGCTAACTAAAGTATAAATATATGAAATAATCCATCCATTTTGTGTAACTACTTATCACATTCAGGGTTACAGGGGGTCTGGAGCCTATCCTGGAGGGAATGGGCAAAAGGCAGGAAATAACCCAGGATGGGGTCCCAACCCATCGCAGGGCACACTCACAGAGTATTTATACCTACAGACAATCTGGTAACTCCAATTAACCTCAGCATGTCTTTGGACTGTGGGGAGATACTGGAGTACCCAAAGGAAACCCCACGATGACACGGGGAGAACATGCCAACTCCACACACGTGGAGCCATGGCGGAGACTCGAACCCTGGTCCCAGAGGTGTGAGGCAACAGTGTACTGCACCGCACTGCATTTGTGAATTTGGAGTATTATTCACCTGTCCAGTAAAGTATACTGCATATTTATGAGGTTGGAGTATTATTATTCTGGCCAGTAAAGTTTTCTATGCTTTTATGAGGTTGGAGTATTATCGCTATATTCAATTGAGTGCATTTACCAGGTTAGAGTATTACTGCAGGTACTGCAGCAAAACCATCTGTAATTAAATATAGAACACCCCATAATGCCCCCCCCCCCCCACTCTGCTTATCCATGCCGCTCCCCTATGTCCTCCGTCCTTAATGTGAGCTATGGGGCAGGTTTAATTTAAACAGAAAATTAATTAAATGTTAACAACAAGGGTGTCGTCTGAGAGGGAATTCTGCTATAACAAGCTTGCATGTGAAACCCTTCAAACATCTGCTTGCTTTGGTGCTTCTTTGGAATAACAAGACGAACTAAATATGAAAATGGTGACGTTGTGTGTGGCTCCACACGTTAGGGCTCTGGGCCCGTGATCGTAAAGTCGCCGGTTCAAATCCAGTGTTTGGCAGTGTGACGATGTTTTAGGCCTTTGAGCAAAACCCTTAACCCCCAGCTCCAGGGGTGCTATGTCATGGCTGATCATGCGGCGTCACTCTCAAGCTCGCTCTCACCTGTCTCTGCGTGTCTCACGGAGAGCAAGACCACGTAGGCGAAAAGACAATTTCTCAACGGGGATCATTATCCTATATAAATATTGAAGATATGTAGTTGCATAACAGAGTGTCGAAATGCCTGCGACGTTTTCTGTCCACCGTGAAGAAAAGTCTCTTTATTGGTCACAGGCCATGATGAGCAAACCCATTTACAGACTGAGGGGGTGCTCTGGTGACATCTAACTGCTCAATTACTTACATCTCAGTGATGTTTGACAGAAAGGCCCCTGCATCATGCACAGCACACTGCACAAACACAGTCCTGGAAATTACTTCAGATCCACTCGGACAATCCTTCTCTTCCTCAAACGCTAAGCCCAATCTGTAGAGAGCCCGAACCCCCGCACACATCATTTCTAAAATCATCGATTTCTCACTTCACACACGTGCATTTGGTCATTTATAAACTGTGAGAAAATAAAAGCAATTTTTAAAATAAAGCAATAAGAACGTACTGTACAAACGTTCAGGAGTAGCCTAAATATATATATTCGGTTATGAAAATGTATATTGTTGCTTACGGTCGTGTCTTCTAATTTAAGCTTGAACAAATGAATTTATTATTTAGGATCATTTTAAAAAAAGGAAAATATTCAGTTGGCAAATTGAAGTGTAGAAAAAAGAGCGACACAAGAAAAGGGCCGGTGTGAATGCAAGTTTTTGGGATGACCTTTAGGTCTGTTCAAACGCAGGACTCTTCAGCCAATCAGTCACAGTGGCCCTTTCTGGGTAAGACTGCCCAGGCCTGGCATAACCTAAAGATGTGTGTGTCCCATGTGGGACCCAAATGGTATATCCTCATAAAACTATTTCAACATTATAAAGCATTACAAGTTACAGAATTATTAATTAAACTTTACGCTTGGGTAATTACGAGCTGCGAATGAACGGGACACCTTCTTTCAATATGCAATTAATATGCAAACTTTGCTCTGTGCATAGCTGACCTTTTTCAAACGTTTCACGTCGCGAAAAGGTCAGACGCCGAGAAAATTACAGAAGCGACAGCTTTCACCTTCTCGGCCACTTTCCGCTGCTAATGTAAATTCCTGAGCGCATTTACAGACGTACAAATATATTACAAGAAGCATGAAACACGGGCTGAAATCAAGCTTTATTTGAAAAGTGCACGAGAAAAAGTACATTGGGCTATGTCTGTCATCACGTATCCCACGATGCTCTGCTTTTTAAAACACATGCACTTACAGAGGTGAGAGTGAAGTTTGGGGTCTGAGACGTAGGGTGGGGTGTTTTTCAGGGGTATACAAATCCACCCATTGACATATTGAGACATGGACAAAAGACATAAGAACGACCAAATACCGTTAAAAATACAAATGTGAAGTGGAGAATTTTAAAACACCAATTCAGCTAAACCACTACAGTATTCCATATGTATCCCTGCAGTGGCACAGGTATGACGTCTAATATCACCCACTGGTTTTCGGTTAGTGCTTTGGATTAGCAAGACCCCTCTAGGAAAATGTGAAAACCCAGTAAAATGTCATCAGCAGGTAGCAGGACATCATTAATCGTCTAGTAGGACTGGGAACCAGGCATTACTTCAGCACTAAAGCCAGCTAATCATATCCTGGAGCTCAATAGAAACTCGCCCTTTTCTCATGTAGAGAATTCCCTGCAGTTACTCTGTCTTGGCTTGTCATTTTCTTCTGAGTGAGAAATAATTTGCTTTGTCATGATATCATCGATCTGCTCATCTCCTGCTTGTCACAGGTTACACCAGTTATTAATCATTTGCTTGTTACTCTTAGCAGTCTTTACGAAAATGTCCACCTTCTTTCTTAGACATCATATCTCTGTCATCGGCCTGTCAGATGCGCCGTCTGAACCAGTAAGAAATCATTTGCATCTCTTTGGCTCATCATTCATACATCTCCGTCGAGTTGCATTCCTAATACTGATGACAATTTGTTTTATGAAATTGTGGAATTATTGAAATCTGGAAATTTAATTTAAGTAAAAATAATAGTTTTTATTATTCGGTTTCTTAAATTACATGATGGTTACTTTTATTTATGTACTGTATAGCGATACAGCTGTATTTCTGTACTTAACTGTGGGAAAATATGACTGGTTGTATCAAATGTCTGAATATGTATCAGGGCCACGAAAAGATCAGTCAATGCTAGTTATTGAATACCTGTCTAATGGCAAATTAGAAGTTTTCAGGAGAAGCAGTTAGCATATAGATGTCTTTTGAAAGGAGTTTGTAGGATATGGCCGCCATGTCAGCGCCCAAGGAATACAGAACAGATAAGTGGTGTGATCTGAAGAGTTGCAATTAGACTTAGTGTGAAGTAACTGGAAATCCAGTGTATTATGCCTCTCTCCTTACTGGGAACCTGAAATCCAGTGTGTGATGCCTCTCTCTTTACTGGGAACCTGAAATCCAGTGTGTGATGCCTTTCTCCTTACTGGGAACCTGAAATCCAGTGTGTGATGCCTCTCTCCTTACTGGGAACCTGAAATCCAGTGTGTGATGCCTCTCTCCTTACTGGGAACCTGAAATCCAGTGTGTGATGCCTCTCTCCTTAATGGGAACCTGAAATCCAGTGTGTGATGCCTCTCTGCTTACTGGGTACCTGAAATCCAGTGTGTGATGCCTCTCTGCTTACTGGGTACCTGAAATCCAGCAAGTGATGCCTCTCTCCTTACTGGGAACCTGAAATCCAGTGTGTGATGCCTCTCTGCTTACTGGGAACCTGAAATCCAGTGTGTGATGCCTCTCTGCTTACTGGGAACCTGCCATCCAGCGTGTGATGCCTCTCTGCTTACTGGGAACCTGAAATTATTTCCCCCTTAGCTCCGCAGCTCACATCACAATGATTATCTGTCTGAGAAATGATGAAAAACAGCTGAAATTCATTTCCAGGTATTAGATAAAAAAAAACCCTGTGTTTACAGTCCTACATGCCTTCAATATATAAGGAAACACGCTGTTTTTTATTGAGCAGATGCCATTTCTGTTAAAAAGTCAAACAGTTTAACAGTAAATCACAAAGGTGTAAAATAGCAGACCTTGAAGGAAAATCCATCAGGTTATGGGTTCATGCCCAAACTCTCTGTCATACTTACAGTATACACCTTTTACCAGCTTCTGCTGTTTTTTTTTCCGTGTCCCTGTGATTTAATATACGTGATATTTTGTATAAATACCGCATCCTTGGTAACTGTCTGAACTATCCAGGGTGCCACCTGCTGGCAGGCCTGTAGAAAAGCCTGTTTAATAATCATGCATAAGAGGTATTTTCGATAAGTAAAGCCATTATTTTTTAAATTACACTGTTTGGAGCATCATTGTAAGCTAATGCAACTGCTGGGATTAAGCATTATTATTTGTCCAGAATTACTTCATTTTTACTGTATTGTAACATTATTACAGACAGGGTCATACATTAAACATCAGTTATACAGGCAAATAAGCCAAGATTGGACCTTTTTATTGATGCATACTCATGTACATCACATTTATCCCAGCAAATCTTATTGGCTGTCGTCACGAATCATCGTATAGTTCCTGGAGAATCAACATTAGCCACAGAGATGTCTCATTTAGCCTTTCGGAATAGCAGAGTCTGTCTTTGTTATGGTGACCAGATAATCCATGTCAGGGAGGACACATTGAACTATGACAGGATTTTTAAAATACCATTTTAATTAAAAGAACCTGGATCTCAGTTATGCGCCGAGGCCTTGCTGCGTGCTGATTGGTCAGTCTCCTATAATCATGCATATGCCACTAATGTTAATGTCTAACAGCTGGATGAGTTTTTCAATCAAAGCAGTCAAAGCACAAGAAGACGTGAGCTGTTTAGCCAAGCACAGGTGCCTTTCAGTTTTAACGTAGTTTGTAAAACCTGGAGTAGCTTGAAGTGTCCTTCCTGACATGGATTACCTGGTCCACTAGTTTGAGCCTGGCTTTGGCAGAACAGTCACATGTCTGTGGGACTGTAAGCAAGGCCCTTTACCCCCAGCTCCAGGGGTGCCACACAATGGGTGACCCTGTGCTGTGACCCCCCCAAAGCTATGAAAAGCAAGATGGGGTAGACGCAGAGACAAAATCCTATACATGTTCTGATGCGTAAAACCATGGTTCTGTACTTTCTTTTTCATGACTGTATGTGTGCGTGATTTCTATGTACTACCAATATTCACATTTAAATAGTAACGTGTACGTGCAATTCATGTACACAATTATAAAGACTATAATAACATTTATTTACAACATACCAGCCAGGTGCAGGCCACAGACTAATGGGTATTCAGTCAAGAAACGTCTCTAATTCTTTTTTGATACATACTAAATAATTTTTCGTCTATGTGTAATGGTTATAAAATAAAGTATATCAAAAGCACGTTGTCAAACTTATTACTTATTTGGCCTTCAGCCGTCAAACTTTCAACGTGAGCAGAGGGTCCGGAGCAAGGAAAGAAAAATAAAAGACCCAAAAGAACCGCCTGCTATCCTGTTTAACAGGCCGTCTTACGTCTTCACTTATTAAAACAAGGTGTGGAACTGATGAAGGAAAAGAGAAATGAAGATCAGCCTGTTATCCTGTTTAACTTGCTCCGGTTTTTCCATGTTCCTTATCCGCTTCACCTGGTGCCTCAACTCACAAATTCCTGTGTTGATTTTTTTCTTATAGCCGACACCTGGGCCCCTTGATGTACAACAGCGTCTGTGGAATAGAACAAAAACAAAATAATCACATTCACAAGAGACAGCAGGAAATACAATACAATATCCATAATACTCCGATTAAATCATACAATCAGCAAGCAATCAGGCTGTGACTAAAGTTTATAAACACAATTCATAAATCAGATAATGGAATATTAAGGTTGGGAAAAAAAAAAAAAACGTTTTACAGCCTTGAGATTTTTAAAGGCAGACAGCCGGTTATAAAACAGGGATGGTTTGAATTTTTTGAAGTGAGTTGACAAGGGTAGGGCAGGGTAATATGACAAAATATTTCAAAACAATATCAGTGTTTATCGCAACATAATTCAAATCATTACTTCTTTGTTTCGCAGTTGTATTTTAGCTTAAATTTCCCTTAGAATTGCCCTTGAACAGTCACAGCACAGGGTGACAAATTGGCTTTTTTACCAAAGTCATATACTGTAAGCTTTATATATCAATATATAACGCATATTAACACTCATGCGCAAACTATATTAAATGTATGTGTCATTAGTCATATATGTTCTTCATTCTTGTAAAATACTGTACATGAGTTAAACCACTCCGTAATGTCTTCTTAAGTACTCAAAGACTTCCAATACGGTTAAGGTCAAGACTGTGTCGTAGCCAATTCATATGTGAAAATGATTCCTCGTGCTCCCTGAACCGCTCTGACAGTTTGAGCCCGATGAATCTTGGCATTCTCGTCCTGGAATACGCCAATCCCATTAGGGAAGGAAAACTCCATTGATGGGATAACCTGGCCATTCAGGAGATTCAGGTACTCAGCTGACTTCACTTTAGTGCTGCATAACGCAGCTGAGCCGTAATAATGATCCAATCATTGGCTTTTAAGTATTTGCTGATTTAAATTCAAATAGTGTTGTTATCGCTGTCAGGCAGGATAGAGCGATAGAAAACCGGGTGCAGGGAAATGTGTTAGATGTTCTGGCATTTTCTTTAATTGATTTTTTTGTTTTATAGCTGATCTCATTTTCTTTCTCAAAGGTACAGGTAAGCATATTCATTTCCAATATAAAAAATAATTCCTCTTACAGGTTTCAACTGAATGTCTAATGTACAAATCATTTCCATGTATCCAATGTATTTTAATGGTCCAATGCCTTTTAACTTCAGAATTTTTACTTCTAATTTACAGCAAATAATATTCAACTTACTCATCACCACTTACGTAGCATTATACACCTAATAACCGACAATAACTAAGTACTATCTCAATTGTAAATATTACACATTCAAGTAAGAACCAACCTACCAACGATGCCCACCATTCCAAATGGCCTGTACGGAGCTCATTGGACACCCCGGTGGCGAATTTGCGTTTTGCTGGGTGGTTTAGGAAGATAAATTAATATTCTTGAGAAAAGCGCACCCTGATTTGCCAGTGAATAACTTAGACCAGAGGTAACAGGCAGACCGCGGTCCAGGTCCGGATCCAGAAGCTGTCCCATACAGACCCGGACCGATAGCCAACACAGAAAGTTATTTAAAACCTGACGGGGCGCTTCTATTTTAACCGACGCAGCTTTTGTAGTCTTTTCGGTAGTGGTTTAGCACTAGAACCGCAGTTTCCCACGGCAATGAACGTCAAACGTCTTTAACCTACAAGCAAGACGTAGTTTGGCGTATGCAGCCTTTTTTTGTGCTAATGTATTATTAGTATTAATAGCAGCAGCAAAGCTAACACCCACAACGAAAAAGCGTAATGTTCCTAATAGAGTGGCTGATCTGTCCTGAAATCGTAAAGCTTTTCAAAGTTTTCAAACACAGTATGTATATTATATAACATGTTAGATAAATAGATGTAATTTATTGGTGACTTCGTGTACATTGAAGTTTCCGCCTTTTAAACAGCTATAAAGTAATGTTGTTTGTTATATAAAAAATGTACATTTAAATGTATGAAACAAAAAATGTATACACACACACATTACATTTTCGTTAGCTGTAAAATACAGTGAAGTGAAATCTCCATTATTTGCGTTGCAATATTCCACCACTAGGGGGCAATTTTGGACGGAGGAATCCCTTTAATGGCTGTTACCAACAGAAATGTTTGCTGCTACAGTATTCAGCTTTCTGGGTGTCCTGCAAAAAGAACTAGATGACTACAAGTAGTTATGGAATGCACACTGCCCATCTGACAAACCAGAAGCCAGTTTTTGAAATGTAAATTTTGTTATTGAAACATTTTGTTGGATTGCACTCTAGGTTTAATGGAAGAAACTGTGGATTCCATGTATCTCCTGAAAATCTTCATAGTCTTTGTGGAGACGATGATCTTCAAATTCACTTTGAAGTCTTGCAGAGACAAAATGAACTTGCTCCACCAGTCAGCTGGGTTACTGCCATGGAGAATTATATTGCATTCAAAAGTGTATCAGGTCTATAAGGTAATTCTGCTAACAAATCGTACAAAGCTCTCAAAAGTATTTTGGTTTTCAGACAACAAATAACATTTTTTCCACCCATTGTTCTCCAAATAAGACATTTATTTAAACGTTAAACTTTTAAGCGCTGGTTGCCTTTACATAAAGTCTGTAAAATAAAAATGTAAATGTATACAAAAATAATCTAAGCATATTCAATAAGAACACTTTGGCCATTATACACATTGCTGTGTATAGAGCCATTAAACTGCCCCCTTAAAGCTTTTTACTGCCAAACAAAGCTGTCAGGTCAAAAATCACACTGTTAAAAATGAAGTATAAAAGAATACAAAAATAACTTCCAACAACTTATAACACTTATTCAATAAGATTATAGAACAACATAATCATTACATTGCAATTCAATCACCAGAGGTGGCGTGGAGTACAATAATTAACAGCTTGGCTTCAGGGAATGCCAAACCCTTCAGGGAATGCCAATGTTATTTAACTGTCCCATTCTGTGTCCCTTCCCTGTTTGGCCAGTAGGTGTCATTGGTCATCTCGTCCCACGTGTTGTCAGTCTTTCTTGTCCTCCCCTGTTGTCAGTCTGTAGCGTTTCCCTTGTTCCCTGCCAGCTACTTGTTGAGCACGTGGTTACCTGTAATTTCAATTCATTAACTTACTGTTTGCCATAGGCTTTTAAATACATTATAAATAATTTTAAAAAATAACATAACAAGAGATAATACTATGAATTTCCTCACTGATTAATTGTGTTGCGGGTTGGAACTCAGTATGGAGTCCCCACAAAGATACAGATACCTTATATGTGTGTGTGTGTGTGTGTGTGCGTGTAGCAGGGCCGTAGCACATCTTCTTCTTTGTGTTCAGGAATTGCTTCTTGTAGGTTAAGTTAGAATGGTTTTCACAGTTCTTTGGTCTGGAGATCAGGCTGATTAATCACAGTTGATTTTTGTGGGCAATCAACCATATACATATATATGTACATATATATGTGTGTGTACAGTAGTGTGCAAAAAATCATAAGCAGTCAAAAGAAATTGTGTGATGTCACGATTGTTACGGTTTGTAGCAGCTAATCACTGCTGTTAATAGCAGCTAATAGCTGCTGTCTGTAGCAGCTAAACTACTGTTAATATAACTGCTAATAACATAACAATTTTCCCGTTTTTTGTGTAATAAAGTATATAATGTAGTAATGTGGTGCGTTTTTGATTCAAATATGTTAGTATGGTATTGGCAAGATATTACTGTATCAGCCTTTATTACATTAAGGGGGAAAATTAGCACATTATTGGCAGTTATTACATTAACGGTAGGTATCATATGTGCCCTTGAGAGGTAAAGTGGGCTATCCCACATGTCAGTCAAAAATGAGTTTAGTGTCCAATATTAATTATTGAGGGTCTATCTATCTTTTAAATATACTGAGATCTGTGCTACCTATGATGTATATCAATTATAGGGTATAGGCACACTTTGGAGCTCATTTTTTCAAAACTTTGTTTTTGTGGGATAGCCCACTTTACCTCTCTAGGGCACATATTATATAGGTCTAATGTACGAAGCATTAACGTTAGACATGATAACCTAGTTACCCACCAGGCAGGCAGATGGGGGCAGGTGGGCGAGGTGCAGCGTACTGTACGAAGCGGGGGTGCGCAGGCACTGTGCAGCAGCTGAAGTTCCTCTTAGGCGTAATCATGTCCTGCGCACGGTACCAGCTGCCTTTCTCTGCATCATAACATTCCACCTTTGCAGTGACTTCGAACCCATCGGAGCCTCCCATTACAAACAGCAAGCCGTCCACCACTGCGATGCCGAAATAGCTCCTTTGTTGTCTCATGGGAGGCGCAGCGTGCCACTGGTTAGTTGCAGGGTCATAAGCCTCCATACTCCGCACTGCATGAACCCCGTTGGTACCGCCCACCTGCGAGACACCAATGGTAAGTGATCACTCGGGTACCAAACGGATAAGTAAATATCAGCTTTCTCGAAGTCAGGAACTCTTAAGGAATTATCGCCCTATAATAGCAGGCTGCACAGAACCTCCCATTGTGTATATAGGACACAAGCTTATTACTAATTTGTGTTCAACATACATGTCAACATAACTGCAGTGAAAAAAGGGGATTTGGGCAACAGAAAACCGGTACAATTCAGCGAAAACTGTCAACCATCAAAAAAAGACTTCTTATGTTCATATATTTTGCTTTTATTATTATGTTTATTAGTACTAAAAATAATACTTGTAGTCAGACACTGAAAAAAACAACAACAGAGCAATTATAGTCTGGAACTACAGAATATAACTATACTAAAAAATCTAAGCTTTACTAAGCTTTACTAAGCGTATTCGTTTATAACCCAGATATGCAGGGAGCATATGTGTACTGAGATGGGCCTTCCCAGCAGGTCATTTTATCCACTGAATTCTTTTGTTTGTTTTAAGCACATTACAATCTGTGACACAGCAGCAGTGACAAAAAATATGAGTCTCAGATAAATCTTGAGATTTGACTCCTTTGTTTCAGAGTACAAGAAAGGAATCACTCACCGCATAGATGTTTCCCTGATATGCCGCAACTCCAAGGCCACGTCGGCGAGTGCGCATGGGAGCGATCAAGGTCCATTCGCCCGTGAGAGGATCATAGCACTCCGCAGTGGAAGTGGTCTGAGCTCCATTGCTACCCCCACAAATATATATCTAGGAAAGATGGTTCACAAGTGATGTGTGTTATGCTGTACATGATTGGAGATGGAGATCTAGAAAGCGTAAATGTACATTTAGCTAATGGATGTTTAATCCATCCACCTTCCTTAAAAGTCTATTCAGTACAGGGTGGTGGTGAACCTGGAACCTACCACAGGAAGCACATGGGCATTGGTAGGGAATTTACAGTTAGTTGTGATCATTTCCCTTGTGAACCGCAGCTTAATCAGCTAATTAAGTTCACTAGGTTTGTTTGAATAGGGAAATCTGCAAATTGTTTAGGATTCTGACCCTCCAGGACTGGAATTGGGTAAAGCTCCTATGTTAACACCAGTTATTGTATCTCACAAGTCTTGGGCTGTGGGCAAAATTGCAAAAACACAGAGCTGGACACCACAGCACTGCCCAATGTGCCACTAATGCAGAGCAACAATGCAAGGTCATTTATGTTTTATCTAAACACTGACGTTTACTGAATTAACAATTATGGATTGAAATCAACCATTTGAAGACAAAGCGAGCTACTGAGTATGTAACATAATCAATTTCAAGGGGAAAATGAGGGTAACCACAGTAAGACGCCCTCCTATTAACCTACCTTTCCATTCAGGGTGGTGGCACTGGCATCCTGTCGCTCCTCGTTCATGGGCTGGATGATGGTCCACTCGTTGGCATTTGGGTCATATCGCTCTACGATATTCAGAGGCGACACGCCTAAACGGCCACCCATCACATAGATGAAGCCGTTACTTACGGCCACGCTGACACTACAGCAGCGCCAGTGCATCGGGGCCATGTGCTGCCATGTCCGTGCGACGGGGTCAAATCTGCGCACAGCATCGGTGAAATTATGGCCATCATAACCCCCAAAACAATACACGAAGCCATTTAAACACACACTGCCATGGCCGGACTGGCGAGTCTCCTGCCCCTGTGTTATATCGACCCAGTGGTCAGCCCGGGTGTCATAGGCTTCAGTCCAATTGGTTGTGCGGAAATTCCAGCCACCAATGGCCAATAAAATGTCAGCGGGTAGGCGCGGGCGAATCAGTGGCCTTTCAAAGTCAGATCGTGGACTTTCATCGTCGAGATCATATATCATCTTCAGTACATCACTGATAATTGGCCTGCACGCCGCATTGCCCTTCACCAGATCGTTAGCTTTGACGATTTTCATGAAGTACTCCGGATCCATACGAGCCATCCGAATCTACACAGGAAACAATGAGAGAATTCCCATGAGTTCTTTAGTGCTTTCTGTGAATCTCTGGAGATGAGCAATTCCTAACATTAAGGATACAGCAGTAAGTGCAAATTTTAATTTCTTTAGCTGAAGCTATTTACTTTGAAAGTCTCAGATGTGTCAGCTACACTTGTTTAATGTAAGACATCTGAGTGTTTTGTTTTCCATTATTTGTTACACTCTCCTCCCAGGTGTAATACCTGGAAGCCTTGGTTGTACACTTATGGGACATGGAAATCGGTCTTTAGCTACAGTAATAAGGACTTCACTCAATGAGCATTCTATTGCTATATACACAAGTCAATGAGAACATAGTATAACTATACTCACCTTGGGCAATAGGACTGAAATGTGGGCCTCTCGGGTGGCAGGCTCGTGCTCGATCCAACGGAGGATGGCCTCAAACACCACATCCTCTTCTCTGACATTAAGCTCATCCTGCTCTATGATGTCAGAAAGTTGTTCAAGACTTAGTTCTGGGAACTCGTTTGAGCTGATGGCAACCTCCTTGAAATTTTTCAAGATGAAGTTGAATGCAGACTGGTGCAGCTCGTTTACGCAGTAGACATCGGCGATTTTAAGAAGGCCAATGCAGTTGTTGAGGCAGAGCTGCTCATGCAGGAAATCACTGCAGCGCTGCACGATGCCCAAGACACTGAGATAATCAGCAGCTACCAGGAGGTTCTCCACATTGTCAGCTGTGATGACCACAGAGTACGTGTAGGCGTACTCTATGACCTGCCTCAGTGTTTCTGGGGAAATGCCTGGGAGTTGGTACTCCCGCTTTCCTGAGTCACTCCAGCCAGTGGCGAACAGAGCCCTGAAAACAATCCAGAAGTGACTCATCTAATAAATATGGGTTTTGCAGGCAAAGTTAAATAAGGGCTTTTCTAAATCTTCTGAACCAGGGACCCCCAAATGGAAATTAAGCAGAGATAAGGACCCCTGCTACAGATGATCACATAGGCATCTAAGAACTAGGGACCAGGGGCTTTAATTTTTATTTTTCCAACAGTAGCTCCCCCTTTAATATATTTTACTTGGGCTGGTGGGCAAGTGCCCCGGAATACTTTGTTTTGCCTGTTTGACATGGTCCCCTTTTCATATCTATACCATTATTATTGTTATTATTATTATTATTATATGGTAAAAGTTAAGGTGGTACACTTATCAGAAATATTTCTCATCAGCACTGACCTACATTAATATAATTTAATATAATGTATATTAATATAAACTTTCTGTCATCCTAGAGCCTTATTGCCAAGGAGAAGTTATTGCTAACGAGAGATAAAAACTGACTCCTTGCTGTTTTCGCATCTTCATATATGGGTCACAGCTACTTACTGGAAGTAGGAGCTACAGCCACACAGAATTACTCTATGGGCGTTGAATTTAACACCGTCTGCGATGAGGACCACGTCACAAAGCTGTCCTGCCAGCCGAAGCTTGTTGAACACTTCGAAAGCCGGGGACATCAGTACTCGCTCCATGTCGTGTGCCATCATTATTCAAAAATGTGGATGTCTCGTCTCTTTCTCCTTTTTATACCACTCGAAATGACGTGTAGATACGTTCTAATACGCAAAAACCGCACTTTTGCGTCACATTCTGCTAAGATACCGTAATGTTTATTTTTAAATCTATATTTAAGACTCGAAATTGATTTGGGGGGGGGGGGGGGGGGGTGGATATATTCTACGCACAATCAGCTTTACAAGAAGAACAAGTGAAATGTTTTTAACATCACTTTTGGAAAATGTATACCGTGCTTATCTTAGAATTTAAGTTTTGTATTATGTAAGAATAGTCAAGTCACGAATTCCCGAAATAAAATAAATAAATAAATGTTTTCATATTTTTTCTCCTCCGCTACGTTTCTAAAAATGAAAAACAAAAAAGGTCCTTTACATGTCTGTCAGGAACGAGGTTTAAGTTCGCATCTTATTCCCTAGTTTCCACCTTAGACATAAGCCATTGAGCAACAAATGTCCACAGGACATTATTTTATGGGCTAAATCTGGTCGGCCAGTTGTGGCAATTATTTGGAACAAGACTATTCCTTGAAAACTGGGCTGCGTAGTCCGTCTGTTTTGGTCCACATTTAGCACAAGGCGGACGTATTTTTCGGACCGCATATATCCCCAATACAGTCATGAAAACGTATTGCAGCAAGTGTGGAATTATCACAATGATTATTGTGCTGTGTACAGTACACTTCACCCAAATCCTGAACACTATTGCATATAATCGATTATATATTATAGAGCAGTTATGTTACAATCAAGGTACAGTGTGCAATATCACTCCATGAGCTATTGACCATTTTCCTGTTTTATGATCTTTTCTTGAGAAATCGTTTTTTTATTTTATTTTTTGTAATTCCTCACTTTTGCCGACTAACTCCTCCACGTTTAATATATTTCCGTGCAGGTTTTTAAGTTTGTTTTCCTGCAGCTTCACGGCACCCATCGTTCTTGCGCAACCCCACACAGATGGACGAGTTAAGTTAGAAGTGGATGGGAGTAGCGGTAGGACATATTCCTAGGGCGCCCATTGAACGATGTAAGTAATTATTATTTATCGTTAGAATTCTCACTTAACACAGAATGTTGTGTTTGGCTGAAGTTTAAACAGTCGAGCTGAATTGTGGCAAGATAAGCTGAAGCTGTTCGCGTCCGCAGCTAATGCTCGCGCCATGACTAGCCAGCACATAGTGAAATGGCGAATGGATTTGGCGACATTTTCCGTTTGAATTGAGCACAGAGAGGTAGGTGGTGTTTTATTTGTGGCCCTGCTTTTACAATGGACGTGTAGCAAAGTGAAGTTGGGATCAGCTTGCGTCTTTTGCAGGTAACATCACACTCGATATAGCCTAGCCGCAGTGTATGGTGG
Organism: Brienomyrus brachyistius; assembly: GCF_023856365.1. Classification (NCBI taxonomy): domain Eukaryota; kingdom Metazoa; phylum Chordata; class Actinopteri; order Osteoglossiformes; family Mormyridae; genus Brienomyrus; species Brienomyrus brachyistius. The sequence goes on along the minus strand of NW_026042364.1, from coordinate 563,831 downwards.
AATCGTCATTTTGGGTGTACACAACGCAAGAGCGCACGAGTGTTTATATATATATATATATATAAACAATTCCACTCTGGCTGAGTTTTCTTCTTATTATTTTTCATGCTATACTATATACAAACTTTTTACTTGTATATCTTAGGATATAGTTTATTGTGACAATATAAATGATAGGAGAGAACTACAACAGCAACGAGTGTGGGTTCGGGCGGGTAGGGGATAACGTTTTCATAGTTGGGATTAGGGTTTTGCCCATAGACTTGAATGCAGAGTCCCCATAAAGACATCTAGCACATCTTCTTCTTTGTGTTCAGGAATTGCTTCTTGTAGGTTAAGTTAGAATGGTTTTCACTGTTCTTTTGTCTGGAGAACAGGCTGATTAATCACAGTTGAGTTTTGTGGGCAATCAACCATATAAATATCTACATATATATATATATATATATATATATATATATATGTTTGTGTGTGTGTGTACAATAGTGTGCAAAAAATCATAAGCAGTCAAAAGAAATTGTGTGATGTCACGATTGTTAGGGTCTGTATCAGCTAATCACTGCTGTTAATAGCAGCTACTGTAAACTACTGTTAATATAACTGCTAATAACATAACAATTTTACAGTTTTTTTGTGTAATAAAGCCTATAATGTAATAATGTGATGCCTTTTTGATTCAAATATGTTAGTATGATATTGGTAAGTTATTACTGTATCAGCCTTTATTACATTAAGGGGGAAAATTAGCACATTATTGGCAGTTATTACATTAATGGTAGACATCATATTATATATGTCTAATGCACGAAGCATTAACGTTAGATATGCTTGTACCACAACTTATTAGGCAAGAGATAAGTTCTATTGCCCATTTTCATTTCAAACCAGCTTAACATTTACAGCATAATTAATTACAAGTTCCGATGTAGGCTACCATTCACACACACAATTGGAAATAATAAAATGCCTGGACAGAGCAGATACAGCCATTGTAGCCTTCGCTCCTGTCTGCTGCTGTATGCAAATCTCACTGAACCCTTAAAGCTGGAGCAGAAGTGATGTCTCTGACTAATTGCTGGTTGTTAGAGACGTACTCAGAATAATGAGAAATAAAGTAAGAATTGTGAGGGGAAAAAAAATCAGAATTTTGACTGAATAAGTCAGAATTCTGAGATAAATGTGTGTTTTTTTTCTACTCCAGATGGCAGAAAACTCTAAAATCAACAAAGCACAAGAGTCATAATTCAGAATGTGTTCATTTAGATCAGAAACAGCTCTGTGGGATGCTTTCATCTAATCAGACTGTACCACATGGTTCATATGTAACACTTTTCTGGAGACCGCAACAAATGGGGGATTCTGAAACTGCCCGTTTGTTTGGAAAATTCCAGTCACCCTGAGTGAAAAAGGGTAGAACTCTCCCTCCTGTCCCACTGGCCTATGATTGATTGCCTGATAGCAGGAAGAGACGGTCTATAGGGGAAAGTAACCTTCAGTTTAACTCACAGAAAGACAATAAATAGTAGCACTTAACAAATGAGAGAATATCAATTGACTAGGACAAAATGAGATGAGCAACAGGAAATATAACTGTAAGCTGATAAGAGAAAAAGAAGGTGAAGGGGAAAATGGAGGGAAATTTGCTGCTTCTGATTGGATGCAAGCATGCAGGTCAGCTGATCCACCTGAATATTTCCAACTCAGCAATCGGTGATGAAGGGTCAGTAGATTGGCTAAGTGCTGGAACCAGAAGCAGAAGCTGGCTTTCATGCTCAGGAGGGTCCTGTGGCATGAAACCTTAGCCAGTTCTTTACGGATATGATGCTCCTTTAGGGGGTGCCATAGACATTCGGTCTGCATATATATTATGTTTTATCAGTGTTTCTTGTGGACCCTCAGACAGTCCATGTTTTTGCTCTCTCCCAGCACCAGCTGTCTGGCAAGGAGCAAAAACGTGGACGGACTGGGGGTTCCTGTGGATCAGGTCGAAGAACATTGTTCTGTATTGTTTTTGTTAAATGACTGATAATCAGAATTTATTTTTGGGGCTTTGGCTGCATCTTGGTTATAATGTTTAATTGAGATATGAATTAATATGGAGAACACCACACACACGGCACAAATTCTATGAAGATACTACTCATGAAATTAATATACCACATGTGATAAAAATACAAATATAAGGGCTTTATTTGTATGAATAAAGCATTTCACATATCTAACACATGTGTCCCCAACAACCGTAGCCAGATATTAAATCCGTTCTAGAAGAGCACACTCATTGCTTGCTGTAAAAGCATGCAGGAGGTCCCAGCTGAGCTCTGCTATAGTTGTGCTCTGTGTATTATTCATTTGGCAGATGCTCTAAGACAGAGAAATGGTTGGAGAGAACAAGGCAATTAACAAATGCATGCAAACAAGTGGCATGTTACCCAACAGGAGCAAACCGCTACAGCATCCGATAACAAAGGAAAGCAATTGTCTTGCCATAATTGCATTTTGATAGCTGTTCTAGTGCCTTAACCTCTATGCTCTGACTCCACTGTAAGGTCCAAGTTCTGTTCCCTCAGTCCATTATTCAAGAGGCATTTTCCTTATTTTGGTGAATGTTTCTGATTCTTGTTAGTGTCCACTGTTTCTGTTGATTAAGTCCAGTGCTGCTAGCCACACCGGCAGATGCGTAACCTGGTTACCCACCAGGCAGGCAGATGGGGGCAGGTGGGCGAGGTGCAGCGTACTGTACGATGCAGGGGGGCACTGTGCAGCAGCTGAAGTTCCTCTTGGGCGTAATCATGTCCTGCGCACGGTACCAGCTGCCTTTCTCTGCATCATAGCATTCCACCTTGGCAGTGACTCTGAACCCATCAGACGCCCATTGCAAACAGCAAGCCGTCCAGCACTGCGATGCCGAAGTAGCTTCTTGGTTTTGTCATGGGAGGCGCAGCGTGCCATTGGTTAGTTGCAGGGTCATAAACCTCCATACTCCACACTGGATGAGCCCCGTTGGTACCGCCCACCTGCGAGACACCAATGGTAAGTGATCACTCAGGTACCAAACGGATAAGTAAATATCAGCTTTCTCAAAGTCAGGAACTCTTAAGGAATTATCGCCCTATAATAGCAGGCTGCACAGAACCTCCCATTGTCTATATAGGACACAAGCTTATAACTAATTTGTGTTCAACATACATGTCAACATAACTGCAGTGAAAAAAGGGGATTTGGGCAACAGAAAATCTGTACAATTCAGTGAAAACTGTCATCCATCAAAAAAAGATATGAGATATAAAAAAAATCATATATTTTGCTTTTATTATTATTTTTATTAGCACTAAAAATAATACTTGTAGTCAGACCCTGGAAAAAACAACAACCAGAGCAATTATGTGTGGAACTACAGAATATAACTGTAATCAAAAATCTAAGCTTTACTACCCAAGAATATTCGTTTATAACCCTGATATGCAGGGAGCATACAGTATGTGTATTGAGATGGGCCTTCCCAGCAGGTGATTTTATCCACTGAATTCTTTTGTTTGATTTAAGCGCATTACAATCTGTGACACAGCAGCAGTGACAAAAAATATGAGTCTCAGATAAATCTTGAGATTTGACTCCTTTGTTTCAGAGTACAAGAAAGGAATCACTCACCACATAGATCTTTCCCTGATATGCCACTACTCCAAGGCCATGTCGGCGAGTGCTCATTGGGGTGATCAAGGTCCATTCGCCCGTGAGTGGATCATAGCACTCGGCAGTGGAATTAGTCTGAGCTCCCTTGCTACCCCCACAAATATATATCTAGGAAAAATGGTTCAAAAGTGATGTGTGTTATGCTGTACATGATTGGAGATGGAGATCTAGAAAGCGTAAATGTACATTTAGCTAATGGATGTTTAATCCATCCATCTTCCATAAAAGTTTATTCGGTACAGGGTGGTGGTGAACCTGGAACCTACCACAGGAAGCATATGGGCAAAGGTAGGGAATTTACAGTTAGTTGTGATCATTTCCCTTGTGAACCGCAGCTTAATCAGCTAATTAAGTTCACTAGGTTTGTTTGAATAGGGAAATCTGCAAATTGTTTAGGATTCTGACCCTCCAGGACTGGAATTGGGTAAAGCTCCTATGTTAACACCAGTTATTGTATCTCACAAGTCTTGGGCTGTGGGCAAAATTGCAAAAACACAGAGCTGGACACCACAGCACTGCCCAATGTGCCACTAATGCAGAGCAACAATGCAAGGTCATTTATGTTTTATCTAAACACTGACGTTTACTGAACTTAACAATTATGGATTGAAATCAAGCATTTGAAGACAAAGCGAGCTACTGAGTATGTAACATAATCAATTTCAAGGAGAAAATGTAGGGGGTAACCACAGTCAGACGCCCTCCTATTAACCTACCTTTCCATTCAGGGTGGTGGCACTGGCATCCTGTCGCTCCTCGTTCATGGGCTGGATGATGGTCCATTCGTTGGCTTCTTGGTCGTATCACTCGATTATGATTAGAGGCGAGAAGCGTAAATGGCCACCCATTACATAGATGGAACCATTAATTACGGCCACGCTAACATTTCAGTGGCACCAGTGCATCGGTGCCATGTGCTGCCATGTCCGTGCGACGGGGTCAAATCTGCGTACAATTGTGGCCATCAAAACCCCCAAAACAATACACGAAGCCATTTAAGTACACACTGCCATGGGCGGACTGGCGAGTCTCCTGCCCCTCCGTTACATCGACCCAGTGGTCGGCCCGGGTGTCATAGGCTTCAATCCAATTGGTTTTGCGGAAATTCCAGCCACCAATGGCCAATAAGATGTCAGCGGGCAGGAGTGGGCGGATCAGTGGCCTTTCTTTTTCTTTTAGTGTGTGTGGGGAGCCACAGCCCCATCCCTCAGGACATGAAGCAGACACGGAGGAGGCCCGGAACCCAGACCGCCAGAGGCCCCCCAGGGCATGGGAGCCCCCGGAGGACCACCGCAGGGAGAATAGCAGCCCCTCACCCAGAAAAGGGCAGAGGAGAGCTCCGGAGGGAGGCCATCCGGCAGCCACCGTGCAGGAGCCCCAGGGGGCCGTGGCGGCGAGCCCGCAGGCTCCACTGGCGGCCGGCCCCACCACGGCAAACCAGGCCCTGGGCCCAGAGAATCAAGGGCCCCCCTACCCCCCAGCAAGGGCCCGACAGAGCCAGGAGGGCCAAATCCCGCCAGGCAACCGCCGAGGGCGAGCCAGCACCCACCCGAGCACCCAGCCCCGGACATCGAGAACCACCAACGCACCAGCGGCCGGGGGCCCCATCCACCGGCAGGGAGTGTGGCGGGGGGGAATAGAGCCCGAGATGTTATTTCGGGTGGAGTCTAGGACCCAACCTGACACATGCGTATAGACAAACAGGCATACACATACACAAGCATACGTTCCCACCCTCATGCACACATAAACAAATATTTACACATTCACCCAACATAGAGATACACAGAAATGAACGCTGTACACATACTCTCACTCCCCATATATACTCTATGTGGACCCCATTTTTGTCCTCTGGCGAGGAGACCAGAAGACCACCCCAGACCCCGCAGCAGCCGAGAAGCGCACCAGCCCAGACCCCGACCAGACGGCCAGATCAGTGGCCTTTCAAAGTCAGATTGTGGACTTTTATCGTCGAGATCATATATGATCTTCAATACATCACTGATAATTGGCCTGCACGCCGCATTGGCCTTCACCAGATCGTTAGCTTTGACGATCTTCATAAAGTACGCCGGATCCATACGAGCCATGCGAACCTACACAGGAAACAAGAATGAGAGAATTTCCATGAGTTCCTTTGTGCTTTCTGTGAATCTCTGGAGATGAGCAATTTCTAACATTAAGAATACAGCAGTAAGTGCAAATTTTAATTTCTTTAGCTGAAGCCATTTACATAGAAAGTCTCAGATGTGTCAGCTAACACTTGTTTAATGTAAGATATTTGAGTGTGTTGTTTTCCATTATTTGTTACACTCTCCTCCCAGGTGTAATACCTGGAAGCCTTGGTTGTAGACTTATCGGACATGGAAATGGAGGTTCGGTCTCTAGCTACAGTAATAAGGACTTCACTCAATGAGCATTCTATTGTTATATACACAAGTCAATGCGAACATAGTATAACTATACTCACCTTGGGCAACAGAACTGAAATGTGGGCCTCTCGGGTGGCAGGCTCGTGCTCGATCCACTGGAGGATGGCCTCAAACACCGCATCTTCCTGTTTCACATTCAGCTCATCCTTCTCAATAATGTCGCAAAGTTCTTGCAGGGACAGATCTATGAACTCCTCTGAGATGCTGGCAACCTCCTTGAAGTTCTTAAGGATAAAGCTGAAAACAGACTGGTGCAGCTCGCTGAGGCCGTAACCATCGGCAGTTTTTAAAAGGCCAATGCAGTTCTGAAGGCAGAGCTGCTCATGCAGGAAATCACAGCAGCGCTGCACGATGCCCAGGACACTGAGATAATCAGCAGCTGCCAGGAGGTTCTCCACATTGTCAGCTGTGATGACCACAGAGTACGTGTAGGCGTACTCTATGACCTGCCTCAGTGTTTCTGGGGAAATGCCTGGGAGTTGGTACTCTCGCTTTCCTGAATCACTCCAGCCACTGGCGAACAGAGCCCTGAAACACAATCCAGAAGTGACTCATCTAATAAATATGGGTTTTGCAGGCAAAGTTAAATAAGGGGTTTTCTAAATCTTCTGAACCAGGGACCCCCATATGGAAATCAACCAGAGATAAGGACCCTCTGCTACAGATGATCAAATAGGCATCTAAGAACTAGGGACCAGGGGCTTTAATTCTTATTTTTCCAACATTAGCTCCCCCTTTAATATTTTTCACTTGGGCTGGTGGCCAAGTGCCCCGGAATACTTTGTTTTGCCTGTTTGACATGGTCCCCTTTTCATATCTATACCATTATTATTGTTGTTATTATTATTATTATTATATGTTAAAAGTTAAGGTGGTACACTTAGAAATATTTCTGATCAGCACTGACCTACATTAACATAATTTAATATAATATATATTAATATAAACGTTCTGTCATCGTAGAGCCTTATTGCCAAGGAGAAATCATTGCTAACGAGAGATAAAAACTGACTCCTTGCTGTTTTGGCATCGTCATATATGGGTCACAGCTACTTACTGGAAGTAGGAGCTACAGCCACACAGAATCACTCTATGGGCGTTGAACTGAACACCGTCTGTGATGAGGACCACGTCACAAAGCTGTCCTGCCAGCCGAAGCTTGTTGAACACTTCGAACGCCGGGGACATCAGTACTCGCTCCATGTCGTGTGCCATCATTATTCAAAAATGTGGATGTCTCGTCTCTTTCTCCTTTTTATATCATGTAATGACCAGCAACGGACGTGTACATCAGCATAGTGACGATATGTTCTAAAACGCAAACACTGCGCTTTTGTGTCAGTGTCCTAACATACTGATTTTTTTTATTTTTATTCATCTATATTTGCGATTCGAAATTGATTGACCAGATAGTCATGCGCCCTGCTTTTTATTTTTAACAAAATGTGGAAGCCAATGAGAGACTTGCCGATCAAGTTTTCTAACACAGCTACTTTTGAAAAACCGACTTATCCCAGATGAGTTTCACCGGCATTAACTCATTCAAGATGAGGCATCTGATCTCAGATAATTTAATATTACGTAAAATACACCGGTAGGAAAATACCCCCAGTTACAAATTTATTGTGAAAAAATATTTTGTTTGCACAATCAGCTGTACAAGAAGACCAAGTGAAATGTTTTTGGTACATGTATACTATGTTCATCTCAGAATTTATGTTTTAGTTTTGCATTATGTATGAATAGTCAAATCACAAATTCCCCAGATTAAAACACCAATAAATCTAAAATTATTAAATGTATAATATTTTGTCCTCCTGTCTTTTCACTTCGGTTAAGATTCCACAAATTAAAAAAAAATGTACCCTGAATGTACCCTTCACATCTATTTCAGCGAGGCTGCAGAATCATGTGTCGTTAATCGACGTGGGAAATTGCAGCGGGAATGAAACCGTTTCATTTTCATTTGAGAATAGCTTTGTATATTATGTATAAGAATATAAGAAATTCACAAACGAGAGGAGGCCATTTGGCCATCAAGCTCATTTGGGGAGAAGTTAACTAATAGCTCAGAGTTGTTAAAATCTTATCTAGTTCTGATTTAAAGGAAACCAGGGTTTTAGCTTGTGCTACACTAACAGGAAGACTATACCATACTCTAACTACATGCTTTGTAAAGAAGTGCTTCCTCAAATTTGTTTTAAAATGTCCTCCCGCTAATTTCCAGTTATGGCCACGAGATCTGGTATTTAAACTAATATTAAAATAGCCATTTGGCTGAACAGCATCCAGACCTGTTAGAATCTTATACACCTGGATCATGTCCCCCCATAGTCTCCTTTGCTCGAGGCTAAACAGATTCAGCTCAGCTAACCTCTCCTCATAAAACATTCCTCTAAGACCAGGAATTATTCTCGTGGCCCTACGTTGCACCTTTTCCAAGGCAGCAGTGTCCTTCTTAAGGTATGGTGACCAAACCTGCACACAATATTCTAGGTGGGGTCTTACCAAGGAATTTATACGCTGCTCAAAAAATTAAAGGAACACTTTGAAAACACATCAGACATCAATGGGGAAAAAAATCATGCTGGATATCTATACTGATGTAGACTGGGTAATGTGTTAGGAATGAAAGGATGCCACATCGATTGATGGAAATGAAATTATCAACCTACAGAGAGCTGAACTCAAAGCCACCACGAAAATCAAAGTGAAAAATGATGCGGTAGGCTAGTCCATTGGCTGTCATTTTATTACAGTAGCTCAGAATCATACTCAGTAGTTTGTATGCCCCCCACATGGTTGTATGCATGCCTGACAATATCGATCCATGGTCCTAATGAGACCACGGATGGTGTCCTGGGGGGGATCTCCTCTCAGATCTGGACCAGGGTATCTCACAGCTTCTGGACAGTCTGAGGTGCAACCTGGTGCCATTGGATGGATGAAACATAATGTCCCAGAGGTGTTCTATTGGATTTAGGTCAGGCGAGCGTGGGGGGCAGTCAATGGTATCAATTCCTTCATCCTCCAGGAACTGCCTACATGCTCTTGCCACATGAGGCCGGGCATTGTCGTGCACCAGCATAGGGTCTAACAGTGGGTTCAAGGATTTCATCCTGATACCTAATGGCAGTCAAGGTGCCGTTGTCTAGCCTGTAGAGGTCTGTGCGTCCCTCCATGGATATGCCTCCCCAGACCATCACTGACCCACCACCAAACCGGTTGTACTGTAATACGGTGGCCCTCAGCGGCTGGATTTACAGTGAGAAAGACTACCCCAAATGCAGTGGAACAACACGTATTTATTTTCCATGCAGCTCTTCTTACAAGCATCTCACACGTCGAGCGTCTTCACAGCAAAAAAGAAAAAAAATAAAAAAACCCTCCAATGACAACTGGCAGCCTTCAATACTTTCAGCTGTCACAGACTAAACCATTCTTCCACTCACAGGTAATTTCTTAAATCCCCCCCTTCCACCATAGTACACAACACATCAACCTACATAAATAAATATACAACTACATTTCACATTTTCATATTAATAAACATCTTCCTCTTTAATCTTACCCAAAAAAACCCATATTATAAAACCCCAAACCCCAGCACAAAAGATTCCCCACCCTTCCTTAAGCCATGGTCTCTCCCGGAACCTTTAAATGGTGTCTGGACCCCAGGGAAATATTTGCCCAAACACCTTGGAGAGAACACAGGAAAGAAAGGTGAGTAACTACATCTTACAATTACTTCTTTGCACCCCCTTTAATTCTAGATCTTTCACCCCCACCCATCTGCATTAGTTGTCCTTACTGGTAAACCTTATTCTCCCTCAATCACCATTCCTTTTCACAGACACCACCACCTTCCTTGATGAGGAGCCGCTGTGCAGTATCTGAAACAAGGCTACCAACTGATTTTAAAATTCCCAATAAATATTCAATAAATAAACTTTGTTTGCAACTGTTCTGTGCAAATCCATGGTTAAAGTCCGAAGCTAAATAAAGTGCTGTTATTAAAAAGGAGGATGTGCTGCTAACGTGCTATACAAATTACAATATAAATAATAGTAAGGGAGTCCTCTTCCTTACACTGGTCATGCTGAACAATGCTGCAGGCAGCATAATGTTCTCCATAGGCTCTCCAGACCCTTTCACATCTGTCACATGTGCTCAGGATGAACCTGCTCTCATCTGTGAAAAGCACAGGGTGCCAGTGGCAGACCTGCAAATTCTGGTATTCTATGGCAAATGGCAATCGAGCTCCATGGTGCTGGGCAGTGAGCACAGGGCCCACTAGAGGACGTTGGGGCCTCAAGCCACCCTCATGAAGTCTGTCTCTGACCAAACAATCAGAAACATTCACACCAGTGGCCTGATGGAGGTCATTTTGTAGGGCTTCAGCAGTGTTCATCCTGTTCCTCCTTGCACAAAGGAGCAGATACCGGTCCTGTTGATGGATTAAGGACCTTCTATGGCCCTCTCCAGCTCTCCTAGAGTAACTGCCTGTCTCCTGGGATCTCCTCCATGCCCTTGAGACTGTGCTGGGAGACACAGCAAACCTTCTGGCAATGGCACGTATTGATGTGCCATCCTGGAGGAGTTGGACTACCTGTGCAACCTCTGTAGGGTCCAGGTATCGCCTCATGCTACCAGTAGTGACACTGACCGTCGCCAAATGCAAAACTAGTGAAAAAACCACCAGAAAAGATGATGAGGGAAAAATGCCAGTGGCCTCCACCTGTTAAACCATTCCTGTTTTGGGGGTCGTCTCATTGTTACCCCTCTAGTTCACCTGTTCATAATTTCATTAGCACCAAAGCAGCTGAAACTGATTAACCACCCCCTCCACTACTTAACTGACCAGATCAATATCCCAGAAGTTTAATGGACTTGATGCTATACTCTAATTAAAAAGTGTTCCTTAAATTTTTTTGAGCAATGTATAATCGTAGCATCACTTCCCTTGTCTTAAACTCCACACACCTAGAGTTGTAACCCAACATCCTATTGGCCTTTTTATTGCTTCCCCACACTGGCGAAAGTGGGACATGGAAGCATCAACATACACACCGAGATCTTTCTCATAATCAGCTACCTTTATTTCAGTGGGACCCGTAAAATATCTGTACTTTATATTTCTGCTCTCTGAATGATTATCTTACATGTATCTACTGTATGTTAAATTTCATCTGACAGGTATCAGCCCAGTCGCTAATTAAATCCAGATCCCGTTGTAGCCTCTCCGCTGCTAGATCAATATCTGCTACGCCACCCACCCTGGTGTCGTCTGCAAATGTAACCAGTTTACTGTATGTATTGGTGTCAATATCATTAATGTAAATTAGGAACAGTACTGGTCCTAAAATTGAACCCTACGGTACCCCACTATGAACGCAGGCCCACTGTCATGCCCGGCTCATACGATCGTTGTGTGCCACGCCCCCTGATTATCCACGTGTGCTTCCCCTATCATGCCCAGCTGTACCTTGTCGTTTCGCCATGTCTTTTGTCTATATCAGTCCACATCTTGCCCTGTCCGATGTCCGTCATTGATGTTAGTGCTGTTGTCATGTCCCGTTCTGCCCATAGCCGTCTTCCCCCTAATAAAACCCCAGTTTTCCCCGTATTCTACCTCCCTGCTTCGTCCTTCCCTGCCTCCTTCCTGCCAGCCTGCCCGTTCGCACACGCAAACTCTGACACCCACAATATAATATTGTGTACAGTACATACTGTAATCAATCCAGAGGTAACATCACTTCTCCAAATTCAAGTTGCCAGTTATGTTTACTGTAGGTCCCAGGGGAAGGGGCTGCACTAAACCAGTATTTCAATTGATTACGAAAAACCTTAGTGCTTAATTAGTAATCACAGATGGTTGCAGCGGAATTTCTGAAGAGAACCGTCAAACGAGAACGAAGGAGTATATTCAAACAACATTTATCCAAAATGGGAAATTTATGACGCTTTCACAAACTAGATAATATAAAAAAGAGAACTTTATTTTAAGTATGCAATGTCAGGAGAAGATTCAACTCCGACCTCCAGCAGAGCTTCTCCCATGTCCTGGAGGACGCAGGGGACATTGAGTCCGAATGGGCCTTGTTCCATGCCTCCGTTGTGGAGGCGGCTGACTGGAGCTGTGGCCGTAAGGTGGTCGGTGCCTGTTGTGGCGGCATTCCCCGAACCCGCTGGTGGACAGCGGTGATGAAATGATGGAATGCGGCTTCGGCGGTCGTCGAGGCAAAAACTCAGGTGTGGGAGGAGCTTAGCGAGGCCATGGAAAATGACTTCCGGACAGCCTTGACTTCAAAGACCTCGATCCCACCAACACACCTTCCAATGAGGAAGCAGAGTCTGGGGAAAAAAAGAGGTGTCAATAGAAACTCACTGTATATTATAGGGAAAGAATTCGGGGTTGGGGGTGTAAATGAGGTTACGTACTGGGCATGCTGTTGTGGGCAGATGGGTTTCTCTCCTCCTTGGTGGCCGTTAGGGACTAACGAGGTGAAGCGTATTTTATGATGCGGGGGTGCGCAGGCACTACGCAGCAGCTGAAGTGTTTTCTGGCTCTGCTCATGTCCTGCGCACGATACCAGCTGCCTGTCCCCGCATCATAACACTCCACCTTGTTAGTTACCCTAAACCCATCGTGGCCGCCCATCACAAACAGGAGGTCGTCCACCACTGCGATGCCAAATTCACTGCGCGGTGTGGACATGGGGGCCACAGCATGCCAGCGGTTTGTGGTAGGGTCATAGACCTCCATGGTCTGCAGGTCATCAGGCCTGTTGATACCGCCCACCTGAGAGATGCCAAAGATTCATTATCACTTGGTTGCCAAAAGGATGGGCAAACATCAACTTTCCCAAAGTCATGAACTCTTAAGCAATTTTCACCCTATGAAGGCAGGCTCTTTAGAACCTCCCATTGTCTATAAATGACACAAGCTTATATACACATGTCAACCTATATGCAATGAAAACATGGATTTGGGCAACAGAATACTTGTATGATTCGGTGAAAACTGTGAGCCTTCAAAAATGACTCCTTATGCTAATATATTTTGCTTTTTTATTGTTATTACTTAAAACGAACACTTGAAGCTAATCAGACACTGAAAAAAACAACAATCTGACCAATTATATCTGGAACTAGGGAAAATAATTAATAAAAAATCTAAACTTTACAGCCCGAGCTAGTAGCAGAGACCCCCAGCAGATCCATTTATAACCCAGAAATAAATGCAGGGAGGCTAAAGAGGGTAGCATATATGTTTTTTATGTGTATTAAGATAAGCCTTTGCAGCAGGTATTTCTGGCATTTAACTGTTTTGTTTGGTTTAAATGCATCACAATGAAAGACACAGCAGCAAAGACAAAAAAACCATGAGTCTTACAGGTAAAATGTGAGATTTGACACAGAAAGGAATCACTCACCGCATAGATCTTCCCTCTATACGCCGTGACTCCAAGGCTGTGACGGGGAGTGCTCATTGGAGTGATCAAGCTCCATTCATTAGTGAGGGGGTCAAAGCACTCCACTGTAGAAAGGCTCTCTGTTCCATTGAAGCCCCCACAGATGTATATCTATGAAAAACAATTTAACTGTGAACACCGTTATACTGTATATGACTGGGGTTTGGAGGTTACAGATGAAGTTCATTGTGACTCAAAAATAAAAGTATATGCTATGCATAGTGTATGACAGGGTTCCCCAGTTCCGGTCCTGGCGGAACACAGTTTGCAGATTTCCCTTCTCAAACACACCATAATCAGCTAATTTTCAGGTTTAGTATGGCTGTTTGAAAAGGGAAATCTGCAAAGAGTTTTGAATTCTGCTCCGCCAGGAACAGAATAAAGGAAACCTGACATGGGAACACCATTTCATCTATCTCACAAGTCTTGGATATGACACCACAGCACTACCCAATGTGCCCCTAATGGAGACCAATAATGCATTTATGCAAATACTTAAATTTATTGAACATAGTAATTATGGATTAAAATCAGCAATCTGAAGAGAAAGAGAACTTATGATTGAGTAAAATACTCAATTTCAAGGGGAAAATGAAGGTAAACACAGGCAGACGCCCTCCCATTACCCTACCTTGCCATTCAGGGTGGTGGCACTGGCATCGTTTCGCCTCTCATTCATGGGCTCGATCTGGGTCCATTTGTTGGTTACTGGGTTGTACCGCTCTACTTTATTGAGGGGCCTGAAACCAATATGACCACCCATGGCGTAGATGAACCCATCAAGCACGACCACACTAATATTGCAGCGCTGCCAGTGCATTGGGGCCATCTGCTGCCATGCTCGTGTGATCGGGTCATATCTGCGCACGGTATTAATAGAGTTTTGGCCATCAAACCCCCCAATGCAGTACACAAATCCATTATGGTACACCATGCCATGACCAGCTAGGTTGGTCTGCTCCTCCTGCGTGATATCCACCCAGCGGTCGGCCCGTGTGTCATACGCATCGATGCAGTTGGTAGTGCGCATGTTCCAACCACCAACAGCCAGCAAAATGTCAGAGGGCAAGCGTGGGCGGATCAGCGGGTTCTCAAAGTCAGAGAGTGGACTTTCGTCAAGATCATAGATGACCTTTAAGACATCGCTGATAATTCGCCTGCACGCCGCATTGGCCTTCACTAGATCGTTGTTTTTGACGATCTTCATAAAATATTCTGGATCCATACGAGCCATGCGAACCTACACAGAAATCAAGAATGAGAGAATTCCCATGAGTTCCTTAGTGCTTTCTGTGAATCTCTGGAGATGAGCAATTCCTAACATTAAGGATACAGCAGGAAGTGCAAATTTTAATTTCTTTAGCTGTAGCCATTTACATAGAAAGTCTCAGATGTGTCAGCTAACACTTATTTTATGTCAGTGTGTTGTTTTCCATTATTTGTTACACTCTCCTCCCAAGTGTAATACCTGGAAGCCTTGGTTATAGACTTATGGGACATGGAAATGAAGGTTCAGTCTCTAGCTACAGTAATAAAGACTTCACTCAATGAGCATTCTATTGTTATATACACAAGTCAATGCGAACATAGTATAACTATACTCACCTTGGGCAACAGAACTGAAATGTGGGCCTCTCGGGTGGCAGGCTCGTGCTCGATCCAACGGAGGATGGCGTCAAACACCACATCTTCTTCTCTGACATTCAGTTCATCCCGCTCCATGATGTCACAAAGTTCTTCGAGCGTGAGTTCTAGGAAATCGTTTGATGTGATGGCAACCTCCTTAAAGTTCTTCAGGAGGAATTTGAATGCAGACTGGTGCAGCTCATTGAGGCAGTAGACTTCTCCGATTTTGACAAGCCCAACACAGTTGTCAAGGCAGAGATGCTCATGCAGGAAGTCACAGCAGCGCTGTACGATGCCCAGGACACTGAGATAATCAGCAGCTGCCAGGAGGTTCTCCACATTGTCAGCTGTGATGACCACAGAGTATGTGTAGGCGTACTCGATGACCTGCCTCAATGTTTCAGGGGAAATGCCTGGGAGTTGGTACTCCCGCTTTCCTGAATCACTCCAGTCACTGGCGAACAGAGCCCTGAAACACAATCCAGAAGTGACTCATCTAATAAATATGGGTTTTGCAGGCAAAGTTAATTAAGGGGTTTTCTAAATCTTCTGAACCAGGGACCCCCAAATGGAAATAAACCAGAGATAAGGACGCCCTGCTACAGATGATCACATAGGCATCAAAGAACTAGGGACCAGGGGCTTTAACTCTTATTTTTCCAACAGTAGCTCCCCCTTTAATATATTTTAGTTGGGCTGGTGGGCAAGTCCCCCGGAATACTTTGTTTTTCCTGTTTGACATGGTCCCCTTTTTATATATTTATACCATTATTATTGTTATTATTATTATTATTATTATTATTATTATATGGTAAAAGTTAAGGTGGTACACTTATCAGAAATATTTCTGATCAGCACTGACCTACATTAATATAATTTAATATAATATATATTAATATAAACTTTCTGTCATCCTAGAGCCTTATTGCCAAGGAGAAGTCATTGCTAATGAGAGATAAAAACTGACTCCTTGCTGTTTTCGCATCTTCATATATGGGTCACAGCTACTTACTGGAAGTAGGAGCTACAGCCACACAGAATCACTCTATGGGCGTTGAACTGAACACCGTCTGCGATGAGGACCATGTCACAGAGCTGTCCTGCCAGCCGAAGCTTGTTGAACACTTCGAACGCCGGGGACATCAGTACTCGCTCCATGTCGTGTGCCATCATTATTCAAAAATGTGGATGTCTCGTCTCTTTCTCCTTTTTATACCACTCGAAATGACGTACATACGTTCTAATACGCAAAAACCGCACTTTTGCGTCACAGTGTTCTAAGATACCGTAACGTTTATTTTTAAATCTATATTTGAGATTCGAAATTGATTGGGGGGAAATATTTTCTATGCGCAATCAGCTGTACAAGAAGAACAAGTGAAATGTTTTTAATATCACTTTTGGTAAATGTATACCGTGCTTATCTTAGCATTTACGTTTTGTATTATGTATGAATTGTCAAATCACGAATTCCCGAAATAAATAAAATAGTTCCTTAATTAATAAAAAAAAAAAAAATCATATTTTTTCTCCTCAGCTGCGTTTCTAAAACTGAAAAACAAAAACGGTCCTTCACATGTCTGTCAGGAACGAGGTTAAAGTTCGTATCTTATTCCCTAGTTTCCACCTTAAACATAAGCCACTGAGCAACAAATGTCCACAGGACATTATTTTATGGGCTAAATCTGGTCGGCTCGTTGTGGCCTTTATTTAGAACAAAAATGGTCCTTGAAAATTGGGCTGCGTAGTCCGTCTGTTTTGGTCCACATTTAGCACAAGGCGGACGTATTTATCGGACCGCATATATCCCCAATACAGTCATGAAAACGTATTGCAGCAAGTGTGGAATTATCACAATGATTATTGTGCTGTGTACAGTACACTTCACCCAAATCCTGAACGCTATTGCATATAATCGATTATATATTATAGAGCAGTTATGTTACAATCAAGGTACAGTGTGCAATATCACTCCATGTGCTATTGACCATTTTCCTGTTTTATGATCTTTTCTTGAGAAATCGTTTTTTTTTTTTGTAATTCCTCACTTCTGCCGACTAACTCCTCCACGTTTAATATATTTCCGTGCAGGTTTATAAGTTTGTTTTCCTGCAGCTTCACGGCACCCATCGTTCTTGCGCACCCCCACACAGATGGACGAGTTAAGTTAGAAGTGGATGGGAGTAGCGGCAGGACAGATATTCCGAGGGCGCCCATTGAACGATGTGAGTAATTATTATTTCTCGTTAGAATTCTCACTTAACACAGAATGTTGTGTTTGGCTGAAGTTTAAACAGTCGAGCTGAATTGTGGCAAGATAAGCTGAAGCTGTTCGCGTCCGTCGCTAATGCTCGCGCCATGACTAGCCAGCACATAGTGAAATGGCGAATGGATTTGGCGAC
This sequence comes from Brienomyrus brachyistius, assembly GCF_023856365.1. Lineage (NCBI taxonomy): Eukaryota > Metazoa > Chordata > Actinopteri > Osteoglossiformes > Mormyridae > Brienomyrus > Brienomyrus brachyistius. The sequence continues at coordinate 546,200 of NW_026042364.1, read as the reverse complement.
ATTTTCCGTTTGAATTGAGCACAGAGACGTAGGTGGTGTTTTATTTGTGGCCCTGCTTTTACAGTGGACGTGTAGCAAAGTGAAGTTGGGATCAGCTTGCGTCTTTTGCAGCTAACATCACACTCGATATAGCCTAGCGCAGTGTATGGTGGAATCGTCATTTTGGGTGTACACAACGCAAGAGCGCACGAGTGTTTTATATATTTATATATATATATAAACAATTCTACTCTGGCTGAGTTTTTTTATTATTATTATTTTTCATGCTATACTATATACAAACGTTGTACAAGTACATCTTAGGATATAGTTCACTGTGACAATATAAATGGTAGGATGGAACTGAAATAGCAACGACTGTGTTTATGTAATTATTTAGGTCTGTGTATAATATCTTACTGTATCTAAAATCCCAAAGTAAATTAATTACTTTTACCCACCCACACACACACAAGACATATTAAGGATTGTACATTAACATATTTTATCGTAAAAAAAAACTGTTGTCCGAAACATACTGAATTTAACTGGATATAGATATATGCACACACAAACAAACATAATAACTAACATATAAATATAACGTTAAATATAAAACAAGCACACACAGAAGTCAAAATATGACATACATATAAAATGTATGGTCGGTTGATGGCCAGTTTTTCGCTGGTACTTGTGACTAGTGACATGGTGTATTGCAACAGCAATAAAGGGTTCTCATCATCATCTCATCATCAAATAGAACTTTAAATAAATATAACTTTAAATATAAAACAAGCACGCACAGAAGTCAAAATAAGACATACATATAAAATTATTATATTAAATAAGTATAAAAGGCAGATACAATTAAAATAAGGCATTCCTAAATGACACAATTAACATGATTGCACTTTGCACAACACACAGTGATATGAAATAATTGTCATCTATATCAGGACCTTCCTTGACTTCCTTGATGCAAAGTCATCAATAATGTCATCATATGAAATCTGGCCAGCAATTGCATGATTAATGCTGATGATAGCAAGGCCAGTGAGGCGTTCTTGAGACATAGTGGACCTCAGATATGTCTTCACAAGTTTCAGCTTTGAAAAGCTCCTCTCTGCTGAAGCCACAGTTACAGGTAGAGTAACTGCAATTCTCAGAGCAATGCACAAATTTGGGTATATTTCTGAGAGTTCGCTGTCATGCACAAAGTTCAGCAGCTCAAGACAGGTCATAGATTTTGATGGTAAGTCAGACGAATTCTTAATCTCCTGTGCAAGCTCTCCGGCATCCAAGTCTGATTGGTCCTGAAAAAGCTAAGTAGCACCGAGGGTCTTACACTGTTCAGTGAGGTCATCATTTGAGAGATTTGGAAAATGTGTCAGTCCTCCAAATTTCTGTCCCACATTTTCCAATGTGGTGAATCTCTCTTGGATGGAAGACACTGCAGCATCAACAACAACATTAAAAAAGGTCACCTCCAGGTTCTTTAAGTCATCACTCAATGGCTCATCAAATGATTTGTGAGAGAAGTGCCGCTTTGTAGTTCTCTGTCTTTTCTGCTGTAGAACAGCCTCTACGTTCATGTCCTCACACATATCTTTGGCTGACATTTGTGCAGATGCAAAGCCTGTTGCCCTGTACTTGCGGAGACCTCTCTCTGTCTTTTTGAGGAGATTGCCCGCTACATCCACATGCATGTTGGGAGACTGCATGAGCTTGCTCACATGGTGGGTTTGGTTCAGGATGTCACACCACACCACTGTACAAATGCTGAATCTGTCTGATCCCACCTCCTCCTCAATGACTGACTGCAAGTACCTTTCTGGACACGGTTAATATGCTCTTGCATTATGGGATCAAACCTTGCCATGAGTTCAACTTCTTTTAGAAAATTGCCATTTGATGGAGAAAACAATGTTTCTGTGTGTCCCCTTAGTGCTTAATTTCTGATTGCGAGAGACTGAGTGATAATAGTGAGACGAGTCAGCGCCGCTCTCCATCTTATTTTCTCAGCCTGCAGAAGTGCCATCTCTTGTTTGTTAATTGTTTCACCATTTTTAATCCTCACTACCAGCTCTTTCCATGCTTTCATGGAGTTATGGTGTTCAGGACTATTGTCACGTGAGGTGAGAAGAGAACTGGCATGCTTCCAATCTATCAGCCCAGAACTTGTTAAACGGATGTGTCTTTTAGAAAACAAAAAAAAGCAAAAAAGGCTGTTGTTTTTCTCAGAATATACTAGCCAGCTTTTAGGCATCTTTTCACCGCTAACTAGTGTTTTCTTAAAATACTGCTGGTGGCAACTTCTTCCATCACCCTCATTTCTAGGAAAAACAAAGTCAGGTGCTACCTTACTTGGTCCTTTGCAAAACCAGCGGTATTCGAATGCTGTCAGTGATATCTGAAGGCCAGTTTGCAGGTTCTGTAGGCATGGGCTTATCCTCAGGGGGTTCAGCTCCAGGCATTTCTATGAGCATACATTTGCATTAGCATACACAAGTTATTTTGAATACACAGCATTCATGGTGGCGGAACAGTCTTTGCAAAATATTTTGCCACACACACACTCAGGCAACGCACAATCACACCTGAAGTGGCTGCTATTGGCTCTTCATCCTCGGGATCAGACATTTGTGGAGACACATATGTGGCTGAGGAGGTGGACGGCTCCTCATCTTGGGCGGTGGCAGTGGCAGAGGGTGCTCCAAAATGTTTCAGAAGTGCCCCTGAATAGAAACCCACTATAAAACTCTGATACATGCATGCATCATTTTCATGTTTAAAACAAACATATAATTTTGCCCAATTTATCAAATATTCAGAATTATATGTATAACAAGCATTTAATTGAATAGTCTATCACAACATCGCTGTTTGGAAGCAATGCATTACTCTGTAATTACACTAAGATGACTTTCCTAAATAATGTAGCCTTATAGTGTAAGGGATTTTTTTTGCTAAGTCAGCTAGACTACAACAGAATTCTGTCGTCCGGTTTTCGCATAAGATAGTATGCAAACGGCTAACAAACAGCCATTATAATTCGTCATACACTGAGAATAGGACACAAATCAAAAGTACTTGTCCATCTTCCATCTGTGTTAATTTTGCACTCCAATATCAACACCCATCCCCCAGCCCGAGAGTCTGGTGCTTTTGTGTTTGTTTCTTTGTTTTTATTTTGCTTTATTTTGCGTGCTGGTTATTTGACGCCACTCCAGCCAGCCGGAGAATCCCCCGCCGCCCCGCCCATCCTCTCTCCTCTCCGCCCCTCCCCTCTCCTCCCTGTGTGGCAGGCAGCAGGCACACCCCACAAATGGAGTGTACCCTCACTCCCCACAATAGGGCAATATAAAACCAGTCAGTGCCCATGAAATCCCAAAAATGCGCTGGCATGATGTCGGGGCAGCATGGGAGTGCAAAAAAATATATATATTTTTTTGCCGATACCCATGATGCTATGAGGCACCAACAACCTTACAGCCACAGCTCCACACTGTTGCCTCAATAATGGAGTCCTGGGACATGGTTCATTCAGGCTCAATATCCCCTGACTATCTGGGGATGCAAGAGAAGTTCTGCCGGAGATGTGAGTTAAAGATTTCCTGGACGAGGACCTCCGCCAGACACTCCCTATGCACCATCACCAGTGCTTGGTCCCATACATCCATCCATCCATCCATCCATTGTCCAAACTGCTTAACCTACTGGGTTGCGGGGGGGTCCAGAGCTTATCCCGGAAGCAATGGGCATGAGGCAGGGAACAACCCAGGATGGGGGGCCAGCCCATTGCAGGGCACACTCACACACCATACATTCACACATGCACATCTACGGGCAATTTAGCATGCTTGGTCCCCTTGTTAAATATTGAGATTGGGAAAATCTATTGTAGCATTATTTTTAGGGGATTTCCCCAGTCCTAGTCAACTCCATTTCCTGGATGGAACCGTGAGACAGTCAGAGAGACAAACCAAGAAACAAAACTAACGGTGGGTGTTTTTGAATATTATGACTTATGACAAAAATAAATATTTATTAAAATAAGATTTCATTTTGTACTTTATTCAATTTTTCACATTTCTCATGTTCTGAAAGGGCAACTCTGATGGAATTTTATGCATTGAAATAAAGAAATGACTTGAATTATGAATTTACAGAGTGTACAATATTTCAATTTGAAAATACTGTTGACTGTAGCAATGCCAATGTAGGCCCATACAACTGTAAATAAGAGGGTTCCTTTTTTATTCAGTTTCTTTAATGTGCAAAAGGAACATATCAGTTCAGTCGTGTCATTTGCAAAACATGAAGATTAGAGTTTACACCTGTTCTGTATATTACACAATTAAATGTAATACTGTGACCTGGTTTGAACCCATATGAGACACAGTTTGTTCCGTGCTTTTGGGTTACACGATCAATCTCCTCCCCCGCCTGCAAATTTTATTTGTTCAGACCAAATGTGCCAACTTGAGTGAGGATTGATAGTTTGATCAATGAAGCCATGCATCTCCAGGTAATGGGGGCACATTACCTGCATTGTGAGGGATTGTCAGTTAGGGCACTACGGCCATGTGGCGCGTTTCCCTGAGGGTGATCCGGGTCGCAGGATACTCATTGCTGAGGACCCAAGCGGCTGGACCAGACCAAGGGGACGCCCACGTACATGTAACACCTACTGTAGCTGTGGCAGATGGATGGCCGATGGATTGGTAGAACTGGACCGTGTATTTGCCTGGGGGATCGCCGGCCAGGATCCCGAGGAGATTCGCTGTGTGGTGGTTGACTTCATACATACAGATTCGATTTTATATCTTACATGAAATGCAAAACACAACAATAATCCTGATGTAGTTTTCTGAAAATCTGTAACAATAGAGTGAAGGAACTGATCAAAGGCTGGGTTACTCATATATGGTATGATGAATACAATTAAGTGTTTGTTTAACCCTTTAGCTAAAAAACACACACACAAATTCCATAGCACAACTGATTATATATATTTTATATATTTTAATCATCCAGCGATATTGTTTAACGTTGTTTCGTTGTTCACATTTCGTGGTGTGTCAACAATGATCAATGAAAAACAAATTAAATTGTTGTTATTCCAGTCCTCCTGCCTGTTGTCTGCCTCAGTCTGTCTGTGGCTGAAGGAGCACAGATGCCCTCCCCAGCTTCCAGATGTCTCTGTATGGTAAAGTGCAGCAGTGTCTATTGGTATCATGGTCTCAGAAAAGAACAGCAGAAAATGACAGGAACAAATGTCCATCATCTGATACTCGGACTCCTGGTGACAGACAACTAGTCTCTTCCCGCCTCCCAGCCCAGCATTCACCAAATAGCTATAGAGACACTGTTGCATATGCATGAGCTCCTACATAATTGTTAGACTGAACATGTTTCCTTTGTGTGGTTACATTGCAGCATTCTTAGAAAACTAAGAAAGTATCCCAGTGTTCTGTAAGCACTGTACATTTTAGGGAAAGAATTTGAGGGGGTGTGTACTTGAGGTTACCCACCAGGCAGGTGGGTTTATCTCCTCCTGGGTGGCCATGGGGCTACCGAGGTGCAGCGTGCTGTACGATGCAGGGGTGCGCAGGCACTACGCAGCAGCTGAAGTCTCTGTTGGCTCTGCTCATGTCCTGGGCGCTAAACCAGCTGCCTGTCCCCGCATCGTAACACTCCACCTTGGTTGTAACCCAGACGTCATCAGAGCCGCCCATCACAAACAGGAGGTCATCCACCACTGCGATGCCAAAACGGCCTCGTGCCGTGAACATGGGGGCCACAGCACGCCAGTGGTTCATCGCAGGGTCATAGGCCTCGACGCTCCGCAGGTAATGTGACCCGTTGGAACCACCCACCGGGGAGACACCAAAAGCAAGTGATCACTCAGGTACCAAAAGGATAAGCAAATATCAGCTTTACCAAAGTCTCAAACTTTTCAGGAATTTTAGTCCTATGAAAGCAGGCTTCCATTGTCTCACAAGCTTATAACTCATTTGTGTTAAAGACACGTGAACCTAACTGTACCAAAGACAGGGATTAGGGTGGAGGGAAAACCAGCAGAATTAGGGGAAAATCATGAGCCTTCAAAAAAGACTCCTTATGCTCATATATTTTGCTTTTATTATTATTATTACTAAAAATGGCATTTGTAGTTAAACAGACACTGACAAAAACAACAATTATGTCTGGAACTAGAGAATATAAAACTGTGATCAGAAATCGAAACTTTACTACCCGAGCTTGTAGCAGAGTCCCCCAACATATTCGTTTATAACCCAGAAATGAATGCAGGGAGGCTAAAGAGGGTGGTATATATTTTGTACATGCATTCAGATAAGCCTTCACAGTGAGTTATTCTGACACTGAACATTTTGTTTGGTTTAAGGGAATCACAATCCATGACAGTAGCAAAGACAGATAGGTAAAACTTGAAACTTGTCACCTATGGTTCAAGGTGCAAGAAAGGAGTCACTCACCACATAAATTTTCCCGTGATAAGCAGCGACCCTAAGGCCACGTGGGCGAGTGCTCATGAGAGCGATTATGGTCCATTCGCCAGTGAGTGGGTCATAGCACTCCACAGTAGCATGTGTATCAGCTCCATTGTAGCCGCCACAGATATATATCTAAGAAAACCAATTCAAAAGTGATGAGTGTCATGATGTACATGATTGAGATGGAGATCCAAAAAGTACAGGGTCGTAGTGAAGCTGGAGCCGACCACAGGAAGCACATGGCACAAGGTAGGAGATTTACAGATAAAGTTCACCGTGACACAAACATAGAAGTATGTGCAATGGATAGTGTAGGACAGGGTTCCCCAATTTCCGTACTAGCGGGCCAGAATCCAATGCAGCTTGCAGATTTCCCATCTCGAGCAAACTATAATCAGCTAATTAACAAGTTTACTAGGTGTGTTTGAATAGGGAAATTTATCTGCAAACTGTTTGGAATCTGGCCCCCAGGGCCGGTATTGGGGAACACCATTTCATCTATCTCACAAGTCTTGGACTTGAGAATGAGGGTAAACACAGTCAGACGCCCTCCCATTAACCTACCTTGCCATTTAAGGTGGTGGCACTGGCATCGTGTCGCCGCTCATGCATGGGCTGGATAATGGTCCGTTCATTAGTTTCCGGGTCGTAGCGCTCGGCTGTGTTGAAGCGCATGAAGCCGTCAAACCCCCCAATGCAGTACACGTATCCATTTAAGTATACTGTGCCATGGCCGGACTGGCGCCTCTCCACCTGCGTAACATCCACCCAGCGGTCGGCCCGGGAGTCGTACGCATCAATCCAGGTGGTTGGGTGGTCAACCCAGCCACCAATAGCCAACAGGATGTCAGAGGGCTGGCGTGGGCGGGTCAACGGGTTTTCAGAATTTGGGCTTTTAAATTCAAGTTCATACATGGCCCTTAAGACGTCGTTGACAATGGGCTTGCACGCCGCATTGGCCTTCACTAGATCGTTCATTTTAATGTTCTTCATAAAATATTCCAGATCCATGCGAGCCATCTGAACCTACACAGGAAACAAGAACAAGAGAATGTCCATGAGTTCTTTGATGTTTTTTTTATGTATCACTGGAAAAGAGGAACTCTTGAGATAAAAGATCGAACAGCATGTCCAAATTGTAATTTCTCATTTTCATAAGGCTTTAGCTGAAGCCATTTACTTTGAAAGTCTCACTTGTGTCAGCTACAACTTTTTTTAATGTAAGACATTTGAGTGTGTTGTTTTGGAAGCCCAGGTTGTAGACTTATGGGACATGAAAATCTCTAACTACAGTAAAGGAATTTGGTGAATGAACATTTTATTGTTATATCCACATGTCAGTAAGAATGTTGTATAATTATAGTCACCTTGGGCAATATAACTGAAATGTGGGCCTCTCGGGTGGCAGGCTCGTGCTCGATCCACCGGAGGATGGCGTCAAACACAACATCCTCCTGTCTGACATTCAACTCAACCTTCTCAATGATGACACAAAGCTGTTGGAGGGACAGATCCATGAACTCCTCTGAGTTGGTGGCAACCTCATTGAAGTTCTTCAGAATGAAGCTGAAGGCAGACTGGTGCAGCTCGTTGAGGTAGTAGCCATCAGCGAGTTTAAAAAGGCTAATGCAGTTCTGGGTTAGGGTTAGGGTTGATCGTGCAGGAAGTCGCTACAGAGCTGCACAATGCCCAGGATGTTCAGCTGATCGGCGGCCGCCAGGAGGTTCTCCACGTTGTCAGTCGTGACGAGCACAGAGTACGCGTAGGCGTACTCGATGATCTGCTGCATCGTATCTGGGGAAACGCCTGGGAAGTGGTAGTCCCGTTTTCCTGAATCCTTCCAGTCACCGGTTAACAGAGCCCTGAAGGACAGTACAGATGTGAGTCATGTAATTAATAATAGGGTTTGCAGACAAAGTTAACAAGGGATTTTCTAATTCTTAAGTTGAGGAACCTCCACTACAGATAATCACATATGTACTTAAGAACTAGGAACCAGGACAGAAAGGACTTTAATATTTTTTTTTTGCGGCAGTGGGTCCCCATAAAATTTTTCACTTGGATCTGTGGGCAGTCACCTGCAATATTAGTTTGCCTTTGATTGACGTGGTCCCATTTCAATATTTTTATACTACTACTATAATAATAATAATTATTATACTAATAATTTTAAGTATTATTTTTATTATCATTATATGTCCAATGTTAAGGCGGTTCACTTAATAACTAGCTCAGAAATATTTCTTATTAGCCCTGTACTCTAATTTAACACAATTATGCATTTATGAAACTTTCTGTCATCACAGACGCTCATTGCCGGGGACAAATCATTGCTAAAGAAACAAAACTAACATTGAATGTAAGAAAACAATATATGTGATGTTTAGTAAATTCATTTGAGTTAAAATTGTGTTAAAATTTCTAACACCGATGTTTAAAGGGACTTTAAGGGACTAGTTCATATGTATGCACGTGTATTTTGTGACAAATGTTTTATCACCTATGGAAAAAAAAATTAAGTACATGTATAATTAAAAAGTTTTAGATTTTTCCTATAGGCTTTTCCTTTGAGTAAAAAAAAGCAGTGAAAACGGGCTTTCAGGTAATTTACCTGGAAAAATAAAGTTTAAATAAATGAAATAAATGCTCTAATAGTACACGTAAGTTGGTGGTTTATTTATTGTTAGTTACTGTAATGTTGTGCTGCTTTATTTCTTTAATCGTCTAGTCTATGAGGAAGGCATTCAAGTACGAATTGCAATGTATTTTGTACATGACAATAAACTCAGAATCCTTGGAATAAATGTATTTGATCTTTTTCCTGGCAACTCTCTTTTTATACAGGGCCATTATATACAATAGTAAATTTTTTTCACTGCTGAGAGTTTGTACCAGAACTTGGTTATTGTAAATTTAATGTGCATGCAGGTGTTATTTGTATAGATTCATCTACACCCTTCTGGCAGTGCTGCTATCGCAGTCAGGTCTCGCACACTTCGAGCAGTAGTTTTTACTCCACCCCTACAGCCGCCGGCAGATGGCGCTCCACGTCCCGTCAGCTGCACACAGACCTAAGTCCGAGTCCAACGCACCCATAGTCTTGTGATGACATGTGATTGAGAAAATGTCATCAGGTGGCTGTTTAGCGGTTCAGAGGATTAGCTGGACTTGATTTTGATTGAATGACACCTGGAGGAAGTTTTAAGGGTAGAGGACCTTGTTTAGAAGCAAGAAGGGGAGAGAGACGGCGGGGTTGTTTCGTGAGGCAGGGACGGTGTTGGATGCTCAGTTGACAAGAAAGGATGTTTTGTGCCATGTTGGATTGACTTTCGGATGGAGTGACCAGCGAGGGACGTGTGGAAAGACTTTGTGTGCGTTTTCGGTGGGCTTTTGGGACGCAGATACCCACAGACTGATCTACGGACATACGGGATGGTCTTGGCGGCTACTGGACAGAGGGAAGTTCGGTGGTTGTTTTAATCTTAGATCCTGTGTGTGTGTGTGTGAGAGAGAGAGAGGGGGGGATTAGGGAGGTATATTTACTATGGTTTAGCGTGGAAAGTGGGTGGCTTATTGGGAATGTTTTATGTATTGAGCATTTATTTATGCATAATAACGAGGTATGTTAGTCTAACCTATCCCTGCTTTAGACCTTTTGGGGGGTGTGCAACACTGCATGATGGTGGGTGGCGCTAGCTGCTGGCTTGGTGCTCCGTAGGTTAGATAGCATAACCCGTATTCCTGCCTGCATTCACTTAAACCTGGTATCTTTTATGAACAGTATATTTAGTAAAGAATAAAGGAAAGTGTATTTGTTACCGTGTTCTGTGTGGGTTTTTGTGAGGAATCTAGGGACGACGACCTGACCGGTTAAAAGAGGCGGTGGCAGCGTAAGGAAATTGCTGTGACATTACAGTCTATTGGGTGGGTTTCCTGGTAACGGTGACTCTTAGCATCTTACGAAGACTTCAAAGGTAAACCTTACAACGAGAACACGTGTGTACTTTTCTAGGCGTGCTTCCAGAACAATCCCATAAGACGTTGCTTAAGGGACAGCTTGACTGCGGAATGAAAGAATGTGGTGTTCTCTGTAAATACAACACTGCAGGAAAGCTTCACAATCAGGATTGAGGAGAGCCTAAAAATGAGACGCAATTTGAATAATCTAACCGTAAATTAGATTTTCGCTGATCGGGTGCAGGATCCCGCCTTCCCAGCTTGTAGTATCACAGCTTTTTATTTGTGTGCATACGTTCTTTAAAATGCCTGGTGCGCATGTCATTTGTTTTTGGGATGAGCAATGCCACGATAGCCGAAAGATTGTGTTACTGTTATAACGTAAAAGAATGTACAATGTGCGTTGATTAACTCATTAGTACTATTCCAGGGTGCTTTCTTAGGGAAAACATATTAAACTTGTATGAAATGAACCTGCAGTGTCGACTCAACCTTATCAACCAAAGTTTTGTTATACCGCGACAAGGCTGAAGTTGTCTTCTAATTCTCCAGCTTCTTCGCAGGATCCGTGCCTCCTTAAAAGGGGATGCCGTTTCGACCGAATCCTCTAGAGGGCGCTGCTAAATTGAAGACTCCATAAATGTATTCCTTATCTCTGAAATTTGTTCTCTTAAATTAAATTTGGAATCTGACCTGTGTATTTGATTTCTCAGATATTATTTGAAGATACGTCACTACAATTTTCAGTTTAATTCCCTCTGAAATTGGAAGTCTTTCATTAAGATGTACTGCACAAGCTGCAGTTTCTGTAACTTGTCGGATTTAAGGTACCGCAGTTTAAATGGACTTCATATTCGTTCACTTACATTTTGCCCAGACTACCTCAAGTTCGACAAGATACCCCGATAAGCCAGTAACTCCGCTTCGTAGTACAGGCCGCTGTTCTCGTCTAGCTCCATTTATTTTTGTTCCTTGTTATAACAGTGTAGTCTTCAGAGTTTTATAATCCTGCTCCCTCTGTTATACCTCGTCTGTGTATATGTATGTGTGTGTGGCGAGACACATTAGGGGATGACAAGAGGTTCAATATTAACTTCAGCTCCGGGTCTAACGCACACACACTCAACTTCACTGTGTTGCCTTCTTCGACTTCCCTCCTGTGCTGCCTATAACTATATGCTACTACTGCCCTCTCGTGGTTGAATCCAAGCTATTACAGTATCTATGTATATGTATGTATATATAATATAGTGTGTGTGTGTGTGCAGGAATATTTCAAAGACAAGTCTGGTGGTACCTGAAGCACAGCCGTCTCTGTGTTGCACAGTTGGTTTCAGTATCCAAATGTCCCTTCAATTACAGTACGTGCTTCATTCTGATAACGCGAGATATTTTTAATGATACGGTTTGTTCTTTATAAATGTATATAATTTCTTTCAGTATTTCATTAAACAGTATGATTGAGTGAAAGGATCAGATGCTATAATAAAACATATATTGACCAGTTCTTGTCTTTTTATCAATCTTGGAGGGACTTCCAGTTCTTGGTGACTCTGCGGTGTGTTTCATGGTATCTAATGCCGTGGAAACTTGCCCTTCCTGCTGACACACCTTTCTGCAATATGATCCTTTTCATGTTTTGTAAGCTTTCTGTGAAATATGACTTTTGGTGTAAGATACAACTGAGTAAAGGTCATGAGAGAACCTACCTGGACAGCTGAGCTTTATTTGGGGTTAATCAGTCACTTAACTGATGGCAGGTGTGTCCCCAAAAAGCCTGAATGCTGTAATTAAATCAAAAGCTGCTCCAACATAATATTAGTTTATGGGTGTGCGCACTTAGCTAGCTTATTGTACGTTTCTTATTAAAAAAAATTTCCCCCCAAACACATTTTTGTTTTTCGGTTGAATTGTATAGGTTTTAGGTCACGTTAAAACTTTTTCCACTTTTGAAATGACTTATTGTGGTCAAATTATTATTATTTTTTTTACATCATGAAAACCTGGCATGTTAACAGGGATGTGTACATTTTATCTCCACTGTACCAGGGCATATCAGTGTGGAACAACTAAAATAACCAATCAGCACAGGACAACAAGAAGCAGATGGCGTAACAAGGACCGAAAGTAAGAAACCTTAAACACTGAGGGTTAATAACGCTAGAGAAGACTTGGAATAAGAGTCTAAGCAGAACAAAGTTAGACAAGCAGGTTACACCTTAAACAGGGACACAAAGAGAGACAAAAGATACTAAGGAAACCAAAAACCAATAAAACTTTGAGGTGAACTCATGACTGGAGGGGTTTAGCCTCTAAGCCATGTACTCAACCCACTGAGCGACACCTGCTGATCAAAAGGACACAAGACACACAGGACAGGTTCGGACAGGTACTGGCGCAAACGTTTAATTGTCTGGTAAAATTTAACTTCATAGAGGTTTAGGAACTGAAGTGGTGTCCATTTAGCCATCCAACAAGATATCAGTAACTTTTTGGAGAACAGAAAAAATTCTTGTTAGTTTTTGTTTTACTTTTTTTTCTGAGCATTTTACTACACTTTCTAGCCACATAAATAGCTTTAAACATTTTCTTTGACTGCCTACGACTTTTCTTCAGTACTGTGTATGCGTCTACATGCATTTCCTCAGACAGAAAAATGACCTGGAACATGTCGTCCTTGGTTAAATTTGAGGCATTTCTGTATGCGATTAGCAGGTAATCTGGGTGTTTAATGTCATTGCATGCTTGTTGATTTTGACTCCACTCTTCTTTGTACACATTATTCTCACAAATAGAACATGACAGCTGTACAGCCAAAGGATTTATAGCATCTGCTTTACCCTGAGACACATGGGGCTCTGAGGCTCACAGCTGGGACTCAAAATGCTAAATGAGAATCACTGAATATTTACTACCACATGTATGTATGATGCCCTTATTCTTTTAAAAGTTGCACAATTTCATTTTCGTAAATACATTAATAAAACAAACCTGAGCAATTTCATAATAGGAAATAAATGCTTTTGCATGATTATTTGTCCAGCTATGGACATTCAGTGGCACCCCCAGAAAATATAGATTTAGATCCTTCCCTGAAGACACCCACAGCGTGAGGACCAGTAATATTACTTTTAAGGAGGAAAAGTTGCAACTACTTGAAGCTAGTCCATAGCCATACTAACAACTGAAGCTTACTTTATGTTCCTCATTGGAGTTGGTACGTTCCAACGGTCTCTTCTGCAAGCTCAGTCAGTGATGCAAACAAGAGATGTGATTAGTGCGGATATTTCTGGATGTTTGGCGCAGATTATGGTTGAGTTTCGATACAGAGAACTGTCTATACAGCATGCCAGTTACTGATGGAAGAAATCACTGAGCCATTTCTCCAGTTTATTTTAGGAACCTTGGTTCCTGTTTCTGACCTGTGTGTTCCTAGTTTGCATGTTCTCTCTCTCACGCACGGATCTGGCAGTTCTAGATTCCACCTACAGGCCAAAGACATACAGTGAGGCTGATGGGTATCTCCAAAGTGCCTGGAGGGTGGTTTGCCCCATGATGGTCCCGGGTGAACCCAGCTTTGTGCCCTGTGTTGCCTGATAGACTCTAGTCCAGTCTGTAGTGCTGCACTGTATTCCGTGGTAGGAAGGAAGAAGTGGGGTTTGGTTAGGCTTCAGAAATATTGCATAGAGGTTATAAAAAAACGCAGCCTTGCACAGATGGCACAGAAGGGTGCAGGGGCATGTCAGATGAGCCGTGGTACCTCCTCAATGCCAGTTCTAGTGACCAGTTATCAAGCCCAGTCAAGCGGGCAGAGAGGAAATGATTCTTATTCCTCCATAAAAGTTGGTGCTCTCCTCCATGCATGGATGGATGGATGATTGCAGGAGCCCGACCATGACCTGTAGCAGCAGCATTTGTCACCACTCAAATCACACGTTTGCCTGTGGCCCCCTGTTGGCCAGAAGCAGTTACTACACTAAATATTATGTATACACATTCCATCCATCCATCCATCCATTTTCCAAACCGCTTATCCTACTGGGTCGCGGGAGGTCCGGAGCCTATCCCGGAAGCAATGGGCACGAGGCTGGGAACAACCCAGGTTGGGGGGCCAGCCCATCGCAGGGCACACTCACACACCATGCACTCTCACATGCATTCCTATGGGCAATTTAGCAAGTGCAGTTAGCCTCAGCATGTTTTTGGACTATGGGGGGAAACCGGAGTACCTGGAGGAAACCCCACAGCGACATGGGGAGAACATGCATGGCTCTCAGCGGAGGCGGTCGCACTTCTCTCCTTCTCCCTCCCCTTATCTTCCCTGCTTCGCTCCTCTCGTCTCGTCTAGTCTACTGTCTTATACTTGAGAGACTCTCTCAGCCCTGCTCTCCAAACTACGTAAAACGATGGATTTGATCAGCTGGTCTCTCAACGCAATTGACACCATCTTCTCGATGAGAAGCCTAGGTTCGGGGGAACCTGTCTGGCAGGAACGTATGCTGCTGGCTACACGATGGACGGATGGGAGCGGTGGAGGGTCGTGTGCCTGGCAGCTCTTTCCGTGGAGGACATTGAAGACATCTACCTATTCGGAACCATGATTACAGGTATTATGCTGATTGGATTAGGCATTGCCCTGGTTTATCAAAGATTGAAGAAGACGGTGACAGCCGCTCAAAGCCCCACTAGGCTGGCTGGAATGATTGATGGAGTGGGCAGAGCTGTTAGCACTCAGACTGTGAAACTGGATAACATCATGGAGAAGCTCACAGCTTTGCAAAAATTATTGGATGGCGGAGACCAGCGTGGACATTAGGGGAGTTGGAGATTACAGCTTCTCGCCCGGAAACCCAAACAACCCTATTCTATCAGGTTTTGGCTCCCCCCAATCAGCATTGGCCTCGGCCAAGGCCGCTGCTGAACTAACAACTCCCCCAGAAGAACCAGACAGTGAGACTCTCTTGCATTCCTCTCCCCCAATCCCACGGACTTACCGCACCCTCCCCCCCATCCGACGCCTTCGCCGCTTCATACCCCCAGCGTGAACAGGCGGGTCTGTGACCAGCGCCCTCGTGGCTGCAGGACCGGATGGCTGTCTGTCTGTGCTGGACTACCTCCACCTCCCCATTTCCCTCACCTGTTGCAAGTTGTGTCATTTTATGTTGTAAGGTGTAGTGACCATGTGCTTATGTTGCTGAGGTGTTTTTTTTTGGTTCCTACAATGTCCTCCCCACTGGAGTACAGTCTGGGGGCTGTTTTTTTATTCTCCTCCTCTCTCCTCACGTTATTCTGTTTCTTTTCTTCTCTCTGTTTGCCCCTGTCTCCCGACCTGTCTACCCCCTGCTGTGATGTTTGTGTACATGTATGGTCGGTTGATGGCCTGTTTTTCGCTGGTACTCGTGACTAGTGACATGGT
This sequence comes from Brienomyrus brachyistius, assembly GCF_023856365.1. Lineage (NCBI taxonomy): Eukaryota > Metazoa > Chordata > Actinopteri > Osteoglossiformes > Mormyridae > Brienomyrus > Brienomyrus brachyistius. Next base: position 530,327 of record NW_026042364.1, on the reverse strand, counting down.
ATATTGCAACAGCAATAAAGGGTTTTCATCATCATCATCGTCATCACTTTCGTTTTACTGTAATATTTTATGGGTTTTTTGTTATTTCAGTCTTAGTTATGATAATCTATCTATTTATATATTTTGTTTTTCCCAGAAGCTGGTGAAAAAATTATTTTGATGCGCATATGTACAGTGTATGTTAGTATATGACATGTAAAATTCCCGGATGGAGTAATGATTAATGATATATACATGTAGACTAAATGAAAATGGAAAAATGGAAATTATATAACGGGGACATATGTGCTGTAAGTGAAAATGTAAATGTTTTATGAAACAGGCCTGGGGGGGGGGGCTAATTCAGTGGTAAAGACATGAGCTCGTCTCTTGGAGGTCGACGTGAGGAGGTCTGCACTGGAAAAGACCACACTGAGTGAGTGTACCCTTATTGGTAACTGAAGGGTAACAGCGGGAAGCTGTTACCCTTCAGTCAACTTCACTATCCAATGTTGTGTCAATAGTCATGATCAGCAAGGAACATTCTTAGATATTAAAGTCGTTTACTCTGGTATTTGCGCTCTGGCTGTGAATGCAGCAGCTGTCCACAGTGTAACAGGCAGGCAGGTACACAGACAGACTGACTGGCAAGCAGATAGATAGACAGACAGATGGAGAGGCAGGCAGGCAAGCAGGTAGAGAGACATGTCTAGGAGGGCAGAATGAGGCTGTGAGACCCTGATAAATACTCCTGCTTCCTGTGAGGTTTTATGTATTTCCTCTCCAGGACCAAAGAGCTCTCTCCCTTCCTCCATCTCTGAGCTACAGGATGGTATGTGTCACCTAACCTCTGCACACTGCACGCAGTGATTTGCAGTGATTTGCAGTGATTTGCATATGCCATAGGATGCTTGGCCCTTTGCCTCCTTCCTGATCCAAACTTCCAGGGTCTCCATGGGTAACCAGCATCCTGGTGCCATGAAGAGGGTGTTGAGGAAGAGGAGAAGCTTCATGGTGTAGTAATACCAGCCACATTTAAATCAACATGTAGGAAAAAAAATCACCTGAGCTGCAAAACACATAGCAATCCAGTGGGGGCGCTGTTTGGCTCATTGAGTTTGGATGCTATGTCTATGATGGGAAGGTCACCTGTTCAATGTCACTACTGGGCCCCTCCGTAGGGCCCTTAACCCCCCGTTACTCCAGGCACTGTTTGGCCCTGCTTTCTCAAAAATGTCGCTTTTTATGAAATTGTCTGTTAAATCTAACATTCATTTAATTGATAGAAATGTGCATCACTGGTGAAAGGTAAGCAAGTACTTAACAGTGATAAATTCAGTGTCTTACTTTTAACAGGGTTCTAAATACATATATAAAGCAAGCTGTGATTGGAAAGCAGTTCATACCCAAAATGGTACAATGGCCAAAAAAATCCATCCGTCTGTGTCTGCACTCGTTCTGCCGTCTCATTCGAAACCAAAGTGGGTCGTACCTCCCACTTCATCTGGTGTCAGTCAGAACCATCCATCCATTTTCCAAACCACTTATCCTACTGGGTCGCCGGGGGTCCGGAGCCTATCCCAGAAGCAATGGGCACGAGGCTGGGTACAACCCAGGATTGGCAGCCACCAGAACATTCTGGACACTCTTTGGATGCTTTTCCTTTCCTCTCCAATCCAGCTCATCCCAAACTGTGTCAGCTGGGTTTGGCCCAGGTGACTGTGCTGGCTGGTTCCATCACTCTCCTCACATAGCCAGGAGACGTGTTTTGGGTCACTGTCCTGTTGATTAACAAAGAACAGGAGGTGTGTCCAAACTTTTGAACACTGTATGTAACAGAGCTACGAATCCTGAGCCTTCTGATTCTGATATACAGAAGCCCCCCCCCCCCCCCCCCACCAAGCCCAAACCATTGCCATGCGTGTCAGCTGCATGCGTGTAGTACTGGCTGTAACGACTTGCCTGGTGACAATGTCTGTACTAGACTCACGGCCCTTGACCCCGACCCTCCTTGGTGACACAGTGGCTGGTATGACAAGAATCTCTGTTCTGTTCTTCCTATACTTGGCCAAGTCTAACCCCCCGCCTCCCCAATTCAACGCATTGACCCCATGGTCATGTGTGAAGTACCCAGTGTCTCATTCCAGGACCTAAAATATGCACCTTGGCCGTCCAGGGAGTCATGCTCCGCAAAACAGTGTTTATGTCATAGCTATGTCATGGGGGAGAGCCATTAAATAAAATGAGTTATTGTCAGACACAATTTCTAAATGATTTTAATTAATGATCCACTTTAAAGAACAAGAAGAACTACAAGAGCCTCTTTCCAGAAAATACTCAAATTGGACTTCGGCTGTGTTCAAAACGTCCGCTTGTTTGCTCATTCACTCACTCTATAGTTTTCGCTACATAGAACATTCGCTAGAGGATAAAGGCAGATAACGGTGGATGTACTTCGTACACTAGGGGGATGTTATTTTGTAATTTTGCTACATAATTATGCACCAGAAATTTGTAATTGCTATCTCTGTCACAGAAAGAAATCCCAGAATATCCCAATATATAGTGTGAAACTACAACGCTGAAAAATGTACTTGTTGATTTGTTATATATTTTGTGATAGTACTAGTTGTACTAATTGTAATACAAAATACACCAGAACATGGGCACCAACGTTGCTATTTTTGGACAAGTCCTCATTGTAATTGACATTCATTCACAACGCTTAAGTAAAAATAAAACAAAACTTTATAATGCAAATTTGTACATGTAACTCTGTTATTAATGTACTTGACTGCACTGTATCCACCTACACAAGCACGATGGGGACTGCAGCTGTAACTATGGTATTTTATATTAATATTCAACACTATATTTATTGTGTGTTAGCTTTGCCCATGTAAAGCAATCAAATACAATAAAATGAGTTTTTAAGGCAGTGGTAGCCCTACCACTATGTAAGCACACATGCAAGTATTTAATGTGCAAGCTACTTAACAACGGTTAATGGTTATAATTCAGACCGTGAAAAGTTTCTCAAATATGGTTTCAACACTCACGTGACAGGCATGATGCATGATGGTCTAAGTCGACAGACGTAGGGTACAGTTTCTATACACTGCATTTTGGTGTGCCTCACACTGTTTTGCAGTGCACTGTAAAGTGGGTGAAATATATAGTTGAGAATTTGAGCAGCATTTCAAAGTGACTAACTATATAGTGGACGAGTGGACATTTCAAACACAGCCTTTGATGGTGATGGTGATGATGATGATGGTGAGGATGGTGATGATGTCTCCACTTTGCCCAGGATAGTGTGTGCATATTCCCTGCAAAGGCTGCTGCCAAGTGTGGAAAGTCAAACAGCATTAGTCTAATGAAAACATACAGAACCTCATCTTTTAATCATTCCATAAGTATGGGTTTTATCCATCCATCCATTTTCCAAACCGCTTATCCCATTGGGTCGTGGGGGGTCCGGAGCCTATCCCAGAAGCAATGGGCACGAGGCAGGGAACAACCCAGGATGGGGGGACCAGCCCATCTCAGGGCACACTCACACACCATTCACTCTCACACGCACACCTACAGGCAGTTTAGTAAGTCCAATCAGCCTCTGCATGTCTTTGGACTGTGGGGGGAAACCGGAGAACCCGGAGGAAACCCCACAACGACATGGGGAGAACATGCAAACTCCACACACAGGTGACCCAGGTGGAGATTCGAACCTGGGTCCCAGAGGTGTGAGGCAACAGTGCTAACCACTGCACCAGCATGCTGCCCCCATGGGATTTATATGTAAGCTAATTATATGCAAAAACTTTTGCTATCAATAAACTGATCTTTTGTTGTTGTTGTTGTTTGGTCGTTACACAAACGCATATTTCAGACATTTTATAGATGCTGCACACTTTCTGCCTGAAGGTTAAACAGTAGAGCATAGGGATTTAACATTCCATTTCATTATAAGCTTCACCCTTCTGACACGACACATAAACCTGACATTGTTATTCTCAGACGAACGATGCCTGAAGCCTGCGGAATGGCACAGGTGTAATATTCACTGTCGAGGTGTCACTTTTCATTCATGTTGTAATTATGGAGACCCCAGCTGCCTTACTGTGAGGTCAAAGCGAAACGTGGCTTTCATGGGTTTTTCAAATGTTGCCACACGAATGCAGCAGTGCTATTACCTGTCAAAGTTTACAGGTTTTCAGTGACTAGGCCTGACATTTCAGTCACATTTAACTGATTTTACTGGGTCACATGATCGGGGGCGGGGCCTCAGGATTGCATTTCTCTCCACAGTGGGATTTCAGTCACTACAGTCATTGATAAAACAAACACCCAGCAAAGTATTTTTATTCTGTTCTTCAGCTGTATGATCCACTGAGGTGAAATATCGTTCTCGTTGGTTATAGAGCAAATGGAATGATAAATAGAATATAAATAGAGACATATAAACGTGATATTTTAAGACATAGATAAATAAAATGCAGTTGAGCCACCTGAGTTACTAGTCCTTAAAACAGACCCAGTCTTAGACTTGAACTCTCAACAAAGACACTGTGCTTTCTGTGAACTTTCCGAGGGAACCCTGGGCTTTGAGTTAAAGCCAGCGGTTCATTTTCAAATAATGCCAGATAAAAATAAATTCCCCCATGCCCACTGGCCCCCTGCTCCTCAATCACATCAATGCAGTGTAACGGCAGTAAGCTTTATTACAGTGTTGGCGTTGTGATGGGAAGCATACTCAAACTGCAGAATCATGTGTATGCCCCCCCACCCCCACACACAAAAACCACCCCCTGCCCTCCAAAGTATTTACTACTCAGCAACCCAAAAAGGCCAACCTCAGACAGCAGACATATCACTCAATACTGACTCTGAAGGCAAGAAGGGCCACGAGAGAGGTGAGTGGACTTTCCTTTCTGTTGCAGTGGCGAAGAACGTGCTGTAACATCTGTGTGATTTGGCTACGCTGAGCAGTAGGTTGCTTCTAGGTTCAAAATTTCTGAGACAGCAGTACCCAGGAACAATTTGAGGAGACACTGGGAACGACCAGAAACCAGCCAGGTAAAGGGCGGAAGCGACATTCTAATGGCAGAGATGACCGTCAACTTATCCGACAGGTTCTCATGAATCGTAGGAAGACATCAAGTAACCTTCAAAAGGAACGGGAAACAGTGTTTGTGTGTGTATCACTAATGTGCCAATATGAGAGAGTACAGTGTGAAAATAGAGCAAGAGGTAATACATTAAATTCTAGATTTTTTTTGTCTTCAAAATCAATAAAAAAGACATTGAAAGTCATTATTGTCAATTATCTGTCCGTCAAATAGTATCTCATCACAAGCCTTTTAAAGGCAAATCTTCATTTTTTTCTAATTTCTTATGTGTGCTGATTAATGGTGGGTCAGGAGGACAGCGGCAGTGAGCTTCATGTGATTACCGTACATCTCAGATCTCAGAGTGAGGAGAACAGAGGGACAATTTTCCTCCAGTGATATGAAGTCACAGCACAAACTCTTGGTGTGAAAGGTGACCGTCGAGGGGTGTGCTGCTGTGCACCTCAGTGGGTCAAGATGCTATGCCTGTGATCAGAAGGTTGCTGGTTCAACTCTCACTGCTGGCAAAATGACTTCACCCTTAACCCCATACTGCTCAGGGACGGGCTGCCCTTGCTAACTCAGAAAAAGCTGTTATTTTGTATAAAATAATTTGCTATGTAAATTAAGATGCCCTTTTACTTCACTGGAACATCGCATGAACATTCATGTCTTACTGTGTAATCTTACTGGGACAGCTAAGTACAGCTACACAAGCTACAAAGCAACTGTACACATATAACAGCAAGTATTACCTAATTAACAGTTACTTACTAAGGTGTTCACTAACATTTACGTATACGGCTTTAAATTATACCTTACTGGTTAAAATATTTGTTGATTTATTACAGTTAAGTGACGCCTTGATCCGGAAGCACAAAAAATGCTTTCTCTCACAAACTTTTTTATCAACAAATATCAGAAGTTTGTCACTTAATCGAGTTTCTAAGACCATCTTTTACTGCACCTGTCTATGTATGATGTATTAGACTAGCACAAAATAATTATGAAGCTTATAAATAGAAATGAAAATTCCTATGAAACCGGAAACATAAGCTTGCCGGCAGCACTGTGTCGCACGGCACACAATTTGCTCATTTTTAATTTGATTTCTGCCTCTACTGACACATCCCTTTTTGGCTGTGTCACCCTGGCATCGGGCTCCGATTGTGGGTCACTTATATAGTGGGTGTCACTCTGTCACTGTGCTTCCTGGTGAGATGGAAGCCAGCGTGACTGTCAGGTAAAAGAGAGTCAGGTTCTGAGACAGAGAGCCTCAACCTGCGTCTAAAACGGGGAGCCTCCATCCATTTATAAAACAGAGCCTCCACCTTCCTATAAATCAGAGAGCCTCCATCCATTTATAAAACAGAGCCTCCGCCTTCCTATAAATCAGAGAGCCTCCATCCATTTATAAAACAGCCTCCGCCTTCCTATAAATCAGAGAGCCTCCATCCATTTATAAAACAGAGCCTCCGCCTTCCTATAAATCAGAGAGCCTCCATCCATTTATAAAACAGCCTCCGCCTTCCTATAAATCAGAGAGCCTCCATCTACCTCTAAAACAGAACCTTTACCTGCATGCCTCTAAAACAAAGAACTGCCCCCAATTTATTAAACAGAAAGCCTCCATCTACCTGTAAAACAGAAGGCCACTATATTTGTCAAGGGTGACCTCGGCAGGTCTTTGTCCCATCCGCTAGCAATGACATGTGGCAGTATATAAAACCATAAAAACATTCCTTCCAAGTGCAGTTTAATTTTCTGTATACAGTAACAGTGGTAACAGTGCAACAGTGCCCCCTAGGGTGGTATCACGGTAACTACAGAGCTGGGTTTCACTATCCTGTTCGATGCTCTCATAAATACCACAAAGTTGAGAAAATCAATACAATTTCGACCCAACCCACCTTGGACACAAACTTGTTACACCTCTGCCATCTGGTAGATGCTGCAGAACCCTGTACGCAGACACAAACTGGCTGAGGAACAGTTTTTACCTCACATCCATCACACTTCTGAACTCACAGCACTGATCTCAAACATTCTGATGCAATACCCCACATGTGCAATATCCATATTTATGTGCATTTAAAACACTTGATAAGCTCTACTTCTGTGAATTGCTCACCCACCAACTTACCAGCACCGTATTGTGTGTGTGTATGATTCTATACATGTACAGTGTCTGTACATCATTTATTTTCTGATTCTGTTTTATGCCTCGGATTCTATTTAAATGTAAGTTTACTGTGCATCTGCTGGCGTGTTCCAAACTAAATCTCATTGTACTTACAATGACAATAAAGCATCTCTATCTTCGTCTGTATATAAACTAGGCAACAGTAACACTGTTGCCTCACCAGTCAAGTTAAAAGGGTTAAAATTCCACCTCTGCTGACCGTGGCGTGGGTTTCCTCTGGCAGTCCAATGGCATGTACACAGGCTGCGTGGTACCTTTAATAGCCTAGAAGTGGACCTGCATCCTGTCCTCCAGTGCTGTGCCTCTTGGGATGGACTCCAGCACCTCAAAACCCTGACAAGCATAAGTGGCTAGAAGCTGGATGAATGTGCACCTGAAGACACAGCTCAGATATTTTACATCGCTGGATAAAGTATGAATAAATCTGTACCCGCTGAAAGGCAAACTCTGTTGATGTCCATCTAAGAATAAGGATTATTTCTCTGAGCCTCAGTGTTTACTTCTGTCTCTGTTTTTGTCTACAGCGAGGTGCCTGAGTACAAAACCTCAATGACAATACACTGACATTAGGTTTATATTTGTCTTTGTTTTCTTCACCCATTGGCCTAGTCTACTTTTTGTTCCTGGGAAAAGGATTTGCATTCTTAAGTTCATTTCACACCGTTAATCTGGAATGTTGGTATAAGCTATATCAATGAATAGTTTCCCAATAATAGCAGGAAAATCTATTTCCCATAATTTGGCAGCATTTGGTGATTGGAGACGTAAATTCAGTAATTAAGCAGTGTGGGGGTATACTGGTGTTAATTAATAATATGTTCTATATTGTTACAGATTCCAAGGGCTTCCTCAAGATTATTTGGACAGTATTGCAGATGTCCTTAAAAACACAGTCCGTTACCTTGAGAATCCAATTCTTGACGACAGTGATTTTATTTACTATAGAATAGAACAGATAGAAACTACTCTAATCAGATCTTTTCTGAAACGTGAAACTGATTTAGTTTTAGAAAACTTGTCAAGAGCAAAGCTGCTCTTGAACTGTGAACCCAAAAATGTCTGCACAGGTTTTGTTGTAACACCAAGTCATACAGGTACTAGAGGTCAACCTAAAATTAATGTCACCAAAGATCAGCTGGAGTTTTTCCTGGACCATAACTTCTCAGTTCCACAGATAGAAGAAATGTTGGGTATTAGTACAAGAACTGTCCACAGAAGAATGGAAGAACATGGACTTTCAATCCATAGCACTTATCAATATCTGAGGAAGACCTGCATAACCTGGTGACAAATGTGATCACAGAGTTTCCAGATTCAGGCTACAATAACGTGTCAGGGTTTCTTTGCAGTATGGGAGTGAGGTAAGTTTTAGATAAATCTTAAGCATCAACCATATTTGTCTATAATCAAACAACAAATTTAGTTTTTTATAAATATATATATATTTGCTTGCCTCAGAACGTATGCAGGTAACTGCAGCACATACTGTACATTCACTACTGTCTGTAGTAATTTGAATTACCAATTCATCTTTTTTATGTCTTTCAAAATTTAGGGTGCAGAAAAAGAGGCTAAGGGAAGTTATGAGGGCTGTCAATCCCATTGGTGTTTTCTTAAGGGGCCTGACAATTAACACCATCAAGTGAGGAGGCTATAGTGTACCATCGCCATGGGCACTCTGGCACATTGATGGCAATCACAAGTTAATCAAGTTAGTAATAAACAATTTACATAAATATTATGAACATTTCTATTACTGAAAATCAAACTGCTGCTTCAATTTGACCAGATCATCTTAATATAGTTACAAAATTAATATAAAATATATATATATTAAATGATTTCTTTATTTTTTAATAGGTGGAGGATTATAATCCAAGGAGGAATTTGTTGTGATCGCCGGTGAAGGGGGTGATCGCACGGGCAGGCAGACGGGCAGGAAGCAGGCAAGCAGACGGAATACGGGGAAAAACGGGAATTTATTCACGGTACAGGGACCAGGAAACATCTGACATCGACTAACATCCATGACGGACAAGACATGGACTGAAATAGACGGGACTGGGCGACACAGCTGGGCAAGATCAGGGAAGCACACGTGGATAATGAGGGGGCGTGGCACACACGAGGAGCGGACGAGCCGGGCGTGACAGAATTGGTGGATACAGCAGAAAAATCATGTATCTAAAAGCTGGCACCAATAACAAAGCCTCAGTTATTAAAAACTTTCTTGAATCTGTGAACCAGTAGTGTTAGTGAAGAATACTGCTGGGCTTTAAACTGTAAAAATTTCATACAATGCAACATCAACTACGCGTAAACAAGCCATTCCAAAACCAGGCGAATTCTTAATTCCAAAGTCCATGTCGCATTTGAAATCTTCATATGAGGCATGGCATGATATTTTTAAGATGTTTGAACAAGTGCTGGCTTGAGGGAACCTTGAAGAATGATGAAGAAAATCAAGTGTAGGTGCAGGGTTACAGCCAAGAGCTGGAATGCTGTCACTTCCGGTGGCAAAAATAAGGATGTCCTCCAGTGTCCGTAAAGGCTGGCTGCTTTTGCCAGGCTTCATGTATAAAGTAAATAAGGCTGAATGGTACTTAAATATATGTGGTTAGAGTGCTGATAGGGGGCGGCATGGTGGTGCAGTGGTTAGCACTGTCGCCTCACACCTCTGGGACTGTCGTGGTTATTTCTCCTTCTCCGCCAAATCAGAAGTCAGAGGTCCGCTTGTGCAGTATCCAGAATTCAGTCTTTATTGCAACAATGAAGTTACAACCAAGGCTAGACACGTAAAAGTGTGTCCAGTACTGTTTTACACAAATTTTTATAAGTTCTTATCATTTAACAATATCTCGTCACTTAAGCATCATCATTCCTTCAGCCATTCACAATAATTGTTTTTTCCCTTAAATCCACACCCCTAGGTGATAAGTTTGTCCATCATTTCTTTTACCGTTTGGTCTCTCGGCTGAACATAATGGTGGCGTGAGCAGCTCCACTTGGTTTTTTAAAAATACTCAGCCGTGAACTCAGGCGAATCCCTTCCTTCAGTAGTAAACCTAGGCAGTTTCAGCCTTTTACACATTGTCTAACTAAAAGGTTGATAATATATTTGTCCTTTAACATAGTGATAAAATATACGCTAATAAAAGTGAATATTCATAGATTCAGGACTAACATAATGTAGCTAACAGAATCTCAGACTAACAAAAGGTGCAAATACATACTCAGTTGATTACATTGTGTTGATTACATTATAATGTTTATATTGTAATGATTACATCATGGATATTTGGCATACTTTTTAATAATATCATAATACTTGTATTCTACGTTATATAGTACTAAATAATATTCCATAGGACCCGGGTTCGAGTCCCCGCCTGGGTCACATGTATGTGGAGTTTGCATGTTCTCCCCATGTTGTCGTGGGGTTTCCCCCCACAGTCCAAAAACATGCTGAGGCTAATTGGAGTTGCTAAATTACCGATAGGTGTGCATGTGTGAGTGAATGGTGTGTGAGTGTGCCCTGCGATGGGCTGGCCCCCCATCCTGGGTTGTTCCCTGCCTCGTGCCCATTGTTTCCGGGATAGGCTCCGGGCCCCCCGCGATCCAGTAGGATAAGCGGTTTGGAAAATGGATGGATGGATGGATAGAGTGCTGATTTTATGAAGAATTATCATTCTTTAGAATTCCACATCCTTCTAAGTTTGGTTCTAATTGTGGTTGAGGAATACTTACTCTTAGCATCCAAGAGATAGTCTCTCCAATGGCAGATGGCTTCATTTTCGTATGTGTCGCTCCCTCGCTCAGACCTTTGTTCTGTAAACAGCTGTTCAATACTCTCAAGCTTTTCGTTGATCTTTGTAAATACTGTTCTGAATACGCCTGGATGGCTCTGGATAGCATCCAGTAGTCCACGGCAACAAAGACCATCCTGGAACCTATAAAATAGGGAAAAAAAACACTAATTTTGAATGGCCTAAAAACTTTGAACATGGATAATACATAATGATGAACACACCTTTCAAAGTGTGTCCTTGTGCTGAAGGACAAACCAATTAATGATGTCTTGCACCAGTTCGTTTTTATTGCTGACAGTGATGCTTTGCAGACATCAAGCTAGTATCAGGAGGTTCTCACATCTTTCAACAGCTTTGTCCAGGTTTTCCTTAAACTCTGAAGCCACAATCTGATATTGGATTGAAAACATTTATTTTTACAGTGAATTATTTCTTCATCCAAACATTAATATAATATCAAGCTTTTCAAAAACGCACGAGCTGAATATCTCATAAGGAGAACTGACAAGACTTACTAAGTTGTCACGCCCAGCTCGTACGATCCTCATGTGTGCCACGCCCCCTGATTATCCACGTGTGCTTCCCTGATCGTACCCAGCTGTGTCTGATTATGTTTGCCCAGCCTTGTGTATTTCAGTCCGTGTCTTGCATTGGTTCCTGGTCTGTCACTGATGTTAGTCTGCGTCAGATGTTTCCAAGTCCCCGTTACCGAAATAAATCCCCGTTTTTCCCCGTATCCTGCCTGCCTGCCTTGCCTGTTTCCTGCCCGTCTGTCTACCTGTTCGCCGCACCCGTTAACCGGCGATCCTGACAGAATGACGGACCACAAGAAGAGAAAGCAGAGGAGAAGGAGACCCGATGAGCCGACGATCAGCCTGGGAGCTTCCTCTCTCGTCAGGCTTTGGGAGCAAGTAGGAGGAGGAACTCCTCCTGCTCCATGAACGGGAGCCGGTCACCGAGGAGCTGCAGCCACCCCTCGAGCGGTATTACTTCCGGCCTGAGAGGCTGGCTAATAGAGGGGCCAGAGTGGTGCGGGACGCTATCCCGCGGGTGCCCTGCACCCTTAAAGGGGCCACGCCCGTCTCTCCTGTGCGGGACCTGGAGGTCCCGCCGCCTGCAGCCGCCCAGCCCGAGGCACTCCCTTCTCCTCTGCCAGCTGCAACCGCTGCGCCTCCGCTGGTGGTTCCAGTTACGCACGCGGCCCTCGCGAATCGATACTTCACCCTCCAGGGACTTTATTGGAGGGTAATGGACAAGCCGGCCATACAAGGCTCCCTGAGGTGGACCAGCCCTGCTACGAAGCTCGAGCCGCCGCCTCCTCTGCCCGCGGCTCCAGCGCAGCCCGAGCAGGCGCTCCCTCTGCCCGCGGCTCCCGAGCAGGTGCTCCCTCTGCCTGCCTAAGCGATCACCCGCTCCCCATCGCCCGCGGCGAACCTGACACTAAAGAATATGTAAACATTGCTATAGACACTATTTTAAAATTGTACAGCTGTCTGAAATACAATTACACATCTTCTTCCCCTACCTCTGACAGCAAGCTTTTTATTTCATGATCATGAATGTCAATGTCTCAATGTCAAAGTAAGTTCATTGTAATGAGCAACTGTTCTTTCAACATTTTGAGATGTCAAGTTTGCAGCATTTAAGTGCTATTTTTGTGACAGTGCATTTACATGCTTGAAAAGATATGCAAATCACCAAATTAACCCAGAAAGGGGCTTCAAGGTGGAGAAAGGAGCAAAAAGACAAGCTGTGAATTCAAATGTTCTGTCTCTTATTTCACAAATAGCTGACTTTGAGTGGAGGGAGGAGCATAAGTTGCCCTCACAATGCGATCTCTGAACATTGTGAATAACAAAAGTGATGGATGGATGCACACAAGAAGAATTTTGCTATCTTTTAAAAACTGCATGCTGTCATTATATATGTAAAAACCTACTTAATTTGTCTGTATATCCATCTATCCATCCATTTCCCAAACTTATCCTACTGGGTCGCGGGGGATCCAGAGCCTATCCCGGAAGCAATGGGCACGAGGCAGGTAACAACCCGGGATGGGGGGCCAGCCCATTGCAGGGTACACTCACTCTCACATGCATTCCTACGGGCAATTTAGCAACTCCAATTAGCCTCAGCATGTTTTTGGACCATGCGGGGAAACCAGAGTACCCGGAGGAAACCCCACGACACCATGGGTAAAACATGCAAACTCCACACACATGTGACCCAGGCGGAGACTCGAACCCAGGTCCCAGAGGTGTGAGGCAAGAGTGCTAACCACTGCACCACCATGCCACCCCAATTGATAAATCAACCTGTTTATTTCAAGGCAACATAACTTTTAAATGGGAATATTTTACATTATTGATTTAATTTTAATAGAAAGATCCCAAAGCTGGTATCAGTATCAAAGTCAAAATTTTGGTATAAATCCATCTCTAATGTGATGTATTCATGACATGCAAAGTCTATACAGACAGGCACAGAGGCACACACACACACAGAACATGGCTGGGGTTCGAGTGGCCTGTATACCTGGAAATGGGAGGCCACCATGCCAACACTATATACTATATGGTTCTTATTTTTAATTATTGAAAATTATCTAGTTATTTATATGGACCATAACAGTGTATGCAGAATTCTACTCGTATGTGGCATTAATGGCTGATATAATAGGTATGGAATACATACTGTAGGAGACTGTTGCAACAAGTTGTCAGGTGCCTGACCAAGCCTCTTCTCAAAGGAAAATCGAGAGATTATGAGCTTAAGGGCCAATAAGGCACAGTTTACGTCTCTGCAGTGTAATTAAGGAGAAGCAACTCTCAGCATTATTACTGTACATGCGATGTAATGATCGTGGGCAGCATGGTGGTTAGTGCTTCTGCCTCACAAGAAGAAGGTTCTGGGTTTGGTCCTGGGTCCTCTCTGTGTGGAGTTTGCACACTCTCCCCATGTGCGTGGGGGTTTTTGCCAGGGGCTCCAGTTTCCTCCCACAATCCAAAAGCGTGCAGGATAGGTTGACTGGTGAGTCTAAATTGGCTCCGCGGTGTGTTGGCAACTGCTCAGGTTTGGTTCCTGGGATCGGTCATTATGAGCTTAGCTGAACCTGCTTATGTGATTTATTTTATTTTGTTATTCACTCTTGAAAAAAAAAAGGCAAAGTATAATATCGGCAGATTTTGGGGTGAAGGATGGTATCTGAATACACAAATCACGAGTAATGCCACTATTTACTGCTGTTTGCTGCGCAGGGAGAACATGCTGCTTCGACAACATCTTTCCTCAGTGGAAGAATCGGCCAGAAGATCTTCTGTACCCGTTTCTGCCTGCTGTATGTTTAAATTTTTTATTTTTTTTGTGAAACTGTGCAGCTGAATTGATTGTTATATAAATTAATTCATTAAAGACTCTTCCCACCTGTAGATGGCAGCAGTGAGCTGCTAGGGAAGGTTGAAACTGACCCTCCGACAGAGGGGTCCTCTTGCTGCAGGAGGTCATGCAAGAAAACAGAAGACTGCAGTGAGTGTGTCCATTTGCCGCTGTTGTTTTATCTGCTTTATCAATGTTTTTCCAGTAGCATATTACGTCATGCGTTTCACTAACACCTATTAGTTCAAATAAAAAAAAAGTTGACTCAGTTTCCTACCTGTGTTACTGCGACCAGACCCCTAACCAATACTTAACATATGCACCAGAGAGTGGAAAAGGGAGCATTACTCAACCGCATCCAGTCCTCCAAGCAACAGGGGGCGCAACAGTGCTGCACAAACTGGACGAACTGCAAAGGTTTGATACGCCTGTGATCTGTGTTGTCTCACCTCTAACCACATGTTGTAAAAGTGTCTGCTGCATGTGCAGGTTCATATCGGGCACCGCACACGCCACCAGCTGCTGCTCGGATCCATCGCTGTGTGGGCGAGCTGCTCTCTGCAGCCTGCAGTGTGTCCATCATCAGCTGCCAATGGCTGTCATCAGCCCCCTGCACAGATGCCGTGCTGTGAGTGTCTGCATGTCAGGACACAGGAGTATTACAGTTATGATCTGGGTCACATAGCACCCAGACACCAAACTGTTTGACATTTTACTAGAATGATTAAGGTGCTGTTTCTGAGAATATCAATATTCTGTCAGCTGTTCCAATGTAATTTAACAGGTAAGTTCAGCTTTTAAGTAGACTGTGTGTGTGTGTGTGAGAGAGAGAGAGAGAGAGAAAACCTGTTACTTTGACCTTGTGAGGACATTTTTCCAGTTCCCACAATGGAAAACTCAATGTTATAAAAAGTCTGTCCATGCAATTGATGAACTAAAATACCAAAAGTCCCGTATTACTTATGGTTAAGGTTAGGGCTGGGTAGGGGTTAAGGTTGTCATAGTTAGGATTAGGGTTTTGCCAATAGAAATGAGTCCCCATAAAGATATGAATACAAATGTATTGATATCTATGTGTGTCTCTGTGTGTGTGTTTCCCTAACATTTATAACACCGCCCCAGCCTGTGCGATACCTGTGTAATTAAGCAGTTCAAGTGAAATTTCCATTCCAGTTTCTGAGAAATACACACTTAATATTTAATGACCTTCACGACTGGTCAGGACTGCTGTAAGATTTGATGCACCTTTCATCTCTGCCATACCTCTGTTTTGCCAGTTGGTGGCACTGCCTCCTCTCTGGGCCCTGCAGGCTGTTGCCTGTGGGGAGAAATATCCAGCCCAAACTGAAATTCAGAGTGAGCCTCCCAGTCAGAGCGCAGGACTTCATGGACAGAGGAGGTGAGATTGCCTCTCCAAATATCAGCTGTCATAATATCAGAATATTTAGGAGCTTATATGTATGTTTAACATGACGTGTATGTTTATGCACATAAGTGTTTAACACCACATGTGTGTTTATGTACATGTATGTTTCACGCGACATATGCTGTGTGTGCCCAGCTCATGGACTGAGAGCAGGGGCCACGTTCAGCATTTCCCGGCTCTGAGGGACAGCAGGGCCCTTTGGGGTCAGCCTGTGGAGCCCCAGTCCTGAAGTTCTCCCATCAAGGTGCTCCTGAGTGCCCCCCTCCATCTCGGCACTGAGCAAAGGAGCCACAACTCACTGAAAAGCGCAGTGATGTTTCAGTGATAATGGCTTGCAGCCTTAAAGATCATCATTTTGAATGTCTATATGGCTCTTAAAATGTAATGTTCATGTTTTTGCATTGCATTGAACTCACTTGGTCCCTGCATAGATCAACCATAAATGCAAAATGACTCTGGCTAAAGATCCTCTGGCCTGTTATCATCCAGAGCAGCAGATTCAGATCTGATTGACAATCATGGGAAGCTGCCAGGTTTGGCCAGATTTGATCACATGGCTATGAGCGCATGTTCACTAGCCACCACAGTAAAATGCAGATAATACCTTTTTATTCTCTGTTGTTCATTTTCCAAAATAATTTAATTCATTTGTACATCCATCCATCCATTTTCCAAACTGCTTTTCTTACTGGGTCGCAGGGGGTCCAGAGCCTATCCCGGAATCAATGGGCACGAGGCAGGGAACAACCCAGGATGGGGGCCCAGCCCATCGCAGGGCACACTCACACACCATTCACTCACACATACACACCTACGGGCAATTTAGTAACTCCAATTAGCCTCAGCATGTTTTTGGACTGTGGGGGGAAACTGGAGTACCTGGAGGAAACCCCACGACAACATGGGGAGAACATGCAAACTCCACACACATGTAACCCAGGCGGAGACTCGAACCTGGGTCCCAGAGGTGTGAGGCGACAGTGCTAACCACTGCACCACCATGCCGCCCCCAGGGTCATGAGGGTACAGCAGACAAATGTGCTGCAACTGTGTGGCCAGTGTGTGTATCTTCTTGACAAAGATTAACTGGCACCAAATACAGCACAGCAACAGAAAAAGGTTATATTTGGAAGAAAAGGGGTGGTTATACACTGGACCCAGTGCCTTGAGACCCTTCCTGGCAGCAGATGCCATAACAATCACTGGTATTCAAAAGCACTATAGTACTGTTAATCATTAAACGATCAACAAAAATCTCTTACTTTGAAACAGTGCTGGGCCTCAGCTGACACCTGTTTAAAGTAGAATAGAGAATTTCATATTCGTTTTGTGAGGGAAAGTATCATTCCCCACTCATCGGATCCTCCCATGTGGCCACGCCCCCTCATCTACCCCGTGTGGATTCCACATGTTCATTCCTGTCATTAGTTCAATGTATTTAGTTCCCGTTTCAGTTTGTTTCCCCAGACTAGTCATTATATTGTCAATCTGTGTTTGCTGCTTGTTCATTCCTTTTCGCTTTAATTAAACCCTGCATTTTCCTGTTTCCTGGCGTCCTGCCTCCCTTTCTGTGCCAGAAAACTGAGTGTGTAAGTATAGCATACGTGTATATCACATGCACGGTCTGAATGAGGTCCCAACGTATATTTAGCTGTAGTGCTGAGGATTCTCACATTATCTACGTTGACATTTTACGCAGGATGGTGGTGATACCGCTCTGTCGGTGACACTGGTCCTGCGCTCATATTTCTTGGCTTGTCTCGGTCAGCAGGGGGTGTAGCAGCGTCACCCCGCTCGTGCCGAGAAGATGGGCGACCGCTGAGCAGCAGATACGTATATGAAGCAGAACGAAAATCGGAGAGCAACAAAGAATGTACGCGGTGCGCTCTGGCCAAAACGCCGTCTGGCATTTCCAAAGGGTCCAGGCGGAGCTGGGTAGCTCCTTACAGGTGTTGCATCGTATTTTGTGACCATCGTAATGTGTGACTTCAGGGTCGCTGTTTCACATGTTATTGGGAATGAAGGTTCCTGTTCACATGCACGAGCCTTCTGTGCATTTTATGTAACGGAATTATTTAAATTTTTCTAAGCAGTAGACTTTTTCAAAGCAGTAGCGTTTCCACTTTCTGTTCCGTCATCTTATTTGGGGACATTCTAAAACGCTTAATGTGAAAAGGGTTAATGTGGTCTAATGTACCAAAATAGCGACACCAAAATTCTTACACACATATCTGGTCATAAATACTTTCACTTGACAAAAAAAAATATAAAATGCTAGTGTGTGTGTGTATATGTACAAAAAAAAAAATTGTTGCACTTTCTTAACAGTGTTCGGATAGATGGTATTCATAGCTTGGGTCCTTATTGAGCTAGTATCGGAAAAATTCATCGCAGCATCTTGAAGCACTTATGTAAGTCACTCTGGCTAAGGGTGTCTGCCAAATACTGTAAATGTAAATGTTATAAGGAAAAGGCTTAACGTGACTAAATGTACTGTAATAGATTTTCCTTGCCACTAGAGGGCGATATTTAAACCTCAGTAAACAACAGGTTAAGCTGCCACCACCTTTAATTATACCCCGGTCTTGTCCAGTAGGTCAGAATACTCCACTCAGAATCAGGGAAACTGAGGCGATAACAATACTTTATTATTCAATTATTTCATTAATCAATGGGCTCACGTTGGATGCCTCGCAGCACACAATTCCCACGCATACACTAAGGGCATCTGATAAAACAGCACAGCACACGTGAAATAAGGTAGGTTACGCTCTCAAAGCAATAAATCATTCCAGCTCATCACAGCACGGCACCAATAAGAAAGTCTACACAGCAATCAACATCGCAATCCTGACCAGGAAGATACACACGTGATAAAAGACAGAATTCCCATTAAATCCTCAGTCTCATTATCTCCAGGTGAGTGAATGTAGCAGTCTCCGTCAATTAACCCCCCCCCCCCTTTCCAAAACAGAGTCTGTACTGGTACTTCATCAGTCTTCATCATATTACCAAAACAGCCACCAATAATCACCAAATTACTCACACATATATATGGTCATAAAGACTTTCACTTGACAAAAAATCAAAACCGAAATACTAGGAATATAGACTTTATACTCTTTTCCTTGCCTGTGCCATGTTATGCTATCACAGAAAAAACAAGACACAAGCAGGATACACCAAAAGCCAATGATAAAATAAAACCCTAAAACAAAGAGGTGAGACAGACCAAAGTCCAGCCTTCTTCCATGACTGGAAGGGTGTCAACTTTTAAGCTGCTCAAACAACCCATTGAACTACATAGCAGGCCAGGGAATAAGGATTCCCTGTCATTACACAAATAAATCACTCCAGGTAATAGCAGACGCTATAGCGATGGAGGTGAAAAAAGACAAAA
Organism: Brienomyrus brachyistius; assembly: GCF_023856365.1. Taxonomy (NCBI): domain Eukaryota; kingdom Metazoa; phylum Chordata; class Actinopteri; order Osteoglossiformes; family Mormyridae; genus Brienomyrus; species Brienomyrus brachyistius. The sequence goes on along the minus strand of NW_026042364.1, from coordinate 511,027 downwards.
GAAGAGATGGAGGAGAGGGGAGAGAAAGCAGAGGAGTCTGAGATCAAGAGACGAGAAAGAGAGAGTGAGCTGGGGCATTTGGGGCAGCAGCTGCAGAAGCTGAGGCGGTTGGGGCATTAGGTGTAGGAGCAGTAGTAGGAATAGTGGGTGTAGCTGTGGGGGCTTTGGCTGCAGCAGGAGCTATAGGAGGGAGGTTGAAGGAGCCAAAGATGCAGCCAGAGCAGACAGTGTAGGAGAGGCTGCAAAAAATGAAGCTGAAGCTGTGGCAGAGATATCAGGAAAAACTGCAAAAGAAACTTGGGAATTAGGGCTGACAAAAGCAAAGGAAACACCTTATAAAAAACTGTAGTAGATCAAATGTAAGGGAGCATCTGCTTCTGTGAGAGATGCAAGTAAATAGCTGCTACATTTATTAGATGCAAGGAAAGAGCCGCTTCATTAATTAAGCCGCATGGGAGTCAGGACTATCTACTGTGACAGAAGTGTGGGGAGCGACACAAAAACTAGTCAGACATGGAGAATAAGCTGACACACAGCTTCAGCAGAGACTCTGCTAAGACAGGATGACTCCTCCCAGCATGAATGCAATCAATTGTGATCAAATGCTGCATGGGAATCGGGGGGTTTAACCGTTATCCTACCCACATATTTACATACATGGGCTACCGACTGGGGGCATCAAGAACTAAAAACAAACGCTAGTGTTAAAGCCCTGCGCAGGACTGTTTTTTTTTAAACCCGCTCTCACAGGCTGTCTCTGTCACTCCCACCCGCCCCCGCAATATTTCTGTCCAATCCCGCCCGCACCCGCAGATCCATTAACGGATATACTGTATGATTAAATAAGTTTATATGCATTCAATTCTTATTCCAGCAGAACAAGAACTGAATAAATAAAACAAATTCAACAAAAAATCACGAAAAAATGTAAACTGAGCCCAAAAACTAATCAAATGTGCAAATATCTGCAGTTATTAAAAAAAACAATAACCAAATTGATACAACAAATGTTTAAATATCATTATAAACAAACAAGATCAGCTTAAAAACAAAAGATAACCCTGAACCCAATTTCAAAGAAATACATTCAAACTAGCTGAACATCACAACTTAATACAATGGCTCAGAACAAACACGAATATATAACACAAAATAAATGACATCAGTTACATTCTCCATCCTGCCAATAATCTTGGGATCCGCTGTCTATTTTTAGCCGCCCGCTCCCGCGAGATTTCCGTTGGGGCCCACGGGGTCCCAGCACCAATGCAGGGCATCCATATGCATAGCAAATTATTTTACAGTGCTATCTTGTATAATAGGACATAAACAGTGAATTTGACAGTTATCTTTTATTTTCACATCTGAACACAACACACGGACATTAAGGGATTGTTTGCATTTGCAACCAACCCCTCTGCAAAACCAAGCTGGAAGGCAGTACTGCTTCATGTTCACATGAGCTAGATGGCTAGTTAGGATGGATTCAGAATGCACTGTACTACAACTATAAATGACGTAACGTGATATAGTAAAACAATTACTAACCGGCAATGCACATTTGCATTACTTTAAACGACAACTTTACCTGTTACTTACCAGAGTCGCCTATATCTTAGCGGAATGACAGCAGGCAAGAAGGCGGCGCGTTTTCAGTAAGATACCGGAGTTAAACTTATTTGCAGACACTTTTAACACAAACACTGGCAGCCATTAACTCATAGGTGGCAGTAAAGCTGAAATGACTCTTTCTGTGTTAAAAAAATGCAACACTGTCATTTTGATACTTTTTTTGTTTGTCTTTTACTCCCATTCGTCTGTCTCTGGTTATTGACGTTTAGGAGAGTGCCAAACACATTAACGATGCACATTTTTCAAATAAAGACAGACACAACACTAAAGAGATGAGAAAGACACAGTTGAATATGTAACACGCGTTTTATGCAGAAAAATAGTGTAGTTAAAACCATCTGTGATTTAAGAGGTTAAACTCAATTGGCTTGAGTGAAGCCACGCCCTCTCATAAGTGAAGAACAGGAATATTCCGGTTTTTCCAGGTTGCCTGAAAAAATGTAGTCACGTAGTTTTCTTAGACGGTGAACAAGCTGTATTACAAAGAGCAAAAGGTTTTTTCTTTTGGAGATACACCGAAATATTAAAGAAATATTCAGAGAGCGAGACAACATTGGTTGTGATGGCTGAACGTTTTTTCCTGCTACTAGTCACCCATGAGGCACGGAGCAGCCGCGTGAGCACATTTTGACCAGAGGTACATTTTCCTTATTCGCTAAACGTGTGTGCAGTAAAGAGGCACAATTTAGTAATTTGGTTTAGAAATATGTGTATTTTGAGTGTATTATATAATTCAATACATTTCGGTATTGAAGTGAATGTACAATTCTTTATGCTGTAAAAGAAAGGTAACTAATACTTATCTCTCCGGAGTACCTGTTAAAGAAAGGTTATTTGTTGATTAGCCCACTTAAAAAAAAAATTGGTTCTCGTACTTGTTTGTAGATTTGCATTTTGTAAATTCCTCGTGTTTCAACATGTTTTAATACACGTTCTTTCTAGATATATATTTTAAAATCTTGGTTGTTCATTTAGAATGGAAATGACAAACAGAATATTGGTTTCAAATAGTATCATTTTTATATTCACGAATGAAACATCAGTATCCAAATCCATGGTTAGGAAGGCATTTATGAGATGCACATGGATCAAGGAATTTACATTCTTGTACTTTCTTACATTTAATATATTTGAAACGCAACAAACTGGAAGAACTGAGGAGGCGTACTAAGTAGGTCTGCTCTCTTCGGTATGTATTTTCAAATATGTATTTTCTTACATATTTGAAAGTTCAAACAATCAATCAAAAAAAAAAAAAAATCCCTCCCCCCTGATCCACCCCCTCCAAAAAAAAGGACATTATGTGTAAAAGTATTTTCTTTGATATAGTGTCATATATTTGATTAATTATAACTGTAATGATTAGACAGAGTGACTGATATAGTAAATATTGTAGTGTATTATAATACCTGTTTGCTTACGCAGGTCAGGTCCTTTTAGCGGGAACCTAAACTTCCTGGAGCTGCATTCGAATATCGTTGGATGTCGATGGTGAGTCACCCAAGGAACTAAACCGATTCTTGTGTTGACAACTCATATTCATTTAACTACCGGATTTGTGGTAGGACTGTTAAATTGTTTTATGCAGTTAACGTAACTAATTTGTATTTCATTTAAGTTGTTATATACTTACCCTTTCTTCACCTGAGTGGAGTTGGACTAAGAAGGGTAATCAAAAAACATATTGGAACTGGTGAACCTAAATCTAAAAACATCCCTAAGTCTAATCTACGGCCAATTACAATTTAATCTTGACATAATTGGTTATTGATTCTAAATTTAGCTATGAAAGTCTAAACATACAGTAACTAAACCTAAAATAGGGTAAATTGGTTAAAGAGGAATTTAAATCTAGTTTTAATCAGAGAAACTAAGGGTATAAAACTGAAGCTCACAGATTCAGTTAATGTGTATTTTATGTTTGGTTGTGCATTTTATTTTCTGTGTATGTCTTTCCATTTTTCATCCCTATCCATAAAGCTGGAACTGGCGTGAACAGGAAGTTGGGGGAGGTACTCAATGGTAGGGCTTCACTGCACTTACTCAGTACTTCCTCTACAGCTTGTAGCAGGTGCATGAACCAGTTGAAAATCTTCACAAATCGATTTACTGCTTTAAGCTGCGGCGCTTTATCACAGCTACTAGCTGGCAGTGCCTTTGGAGTGAAACCCTAGGGTGTTGGTTTAACATGCATCAGTTAAGCAAACCAATCCCATACATCCATCCATCCATCCATCCATCCATCTTTTGTTACTGTAATTTTATAGGAAGGGTAAATACCAGTGACCTCAGCAGACCAGCTAATCATCCACATCCCACCAGTTTGCAAGTGGACCAACCTTTGTGAAGAACTTGTGGCCACGGATATTCTGCGGTGACGGGCGATCCCGTGGGTCGATTTGAAATATTTTGCCCATCAGTTTCCCAGCTTCAATACCGAGGTTCTGGGGTAGAATAAATTTAGCTTCTTTGATGTTCTTTATCATTTCACAGCGATCATCGTGATCGAATGGGATTTCCCCAACCAGAAGCTGGTACCTGTAGTAAGAAAGGCAGCAAAGGTGTTTGAGGTCTTTCACATTTGACAAAAAAATGCTGTGCTTCCAAAAGAGCAATTCCTCTCAACTGTGTGCCAGTATTCATTTTTCTTTTCTATTTCAAGTAGAAAAAAAAAACATATTTATGTATGTTAGACGCATGTCTTCTTAAAATGTTAGACAGATTTTATTAGCCATGCTGATCTTTGGCCGGGAGGAGGGTTGATAGGGTATACGTACATGACACAGCCCAGTGCCCAGACTTCTGCTTCCGTTCCATGGCCCTCTCGTTTCCACACTTCTGGAGCCATGTAACATGGAGTACCACACACTTTTCTACAACACACACAAATGGAAAACGTTAAGCGCACATGTGCTTTAGCTTGCTGTATAAACAAATTTGAAAGCTTAGCCAGGAATTCTGCAAAAAACACCTACTTGTCCCTCGGCTCCAGCTTGACCGCCAGTCCAAAATCCCCGATTTTCAGTTTCATTTTGTCACTGACAAATAAGTTTTCTGAAAGACAAACAAATTTGCATTAAGGATAGACTCAAATACTTTGCCAAACTGCAGACTTTACCAAATTGATAAATGAACACTACACAGAAATCCAGACGAGCTACACTCGCAATGCCATGTGAAATGCCAGCATTATTAAACAGAGAATTGAGTAAAGCGTGAGTGCATGTACACATATCGAACTAGATTTCCCTATGGACATAACATTGCCGGTAGATGTGTTTTATCCCCGATATCAGCTGTTGAATGTAATAGCGGACTTCGGGGTCAATCAGAGTCCCGCGAGCTTTCAGGATGTCACCAAGTGTCTGGGCAGGGAGAAACAGGGGCAGCCTGATCCATCACAAAGTCTTTGCCTTAGTAAGACGTCTATAAAAGTCAGGGACTCACCTGCCTACTGCACAACTCCATGAAAATATACATGAACAGATCGTCTTCAAAAGAATGGGAGAAGCCCACAACGTTCTTGTGCCGTGGTTTTTTTCAAAATTTCCACTTCTTGACACACCTGAGTGAAATATCAAACACACCATCTCATCAAGTACTGTAACAGGGAAATGCAGATAAACTGCAAAGAGGGATGACATTAAGCACAATCCATACCACATACCTCCTCCAGTCCCCAGGAATGTGGAGGTATGACCATCACAGCAAAGGTGTCACCACTTTCAAGGTCGGTCATCTTGTAGCACTTGCCACAAGCACCCTAAAGAACATGTCAATAAAGGGCATTTCTGACTGACCCTGTTCAAGCATCTCCTCTCCGCAGAAAAAGATCAACTGTAATCACTTTCAACAACAACTTTGTGGTGCACACCTGTCCCAAAAGCGGCCAAGACAGCTGGGCAATTTGAACTTGCTAGATGGATTACATCACCACATTGAAAATTCCATGGATGGAAAAAGAGGTGAACTTGCTAAGACATTGCAACAAAACACGGATAAAAACTTTCATTACAATCAACTTCATTGAAGAAAAAAAACCCGTCTCCGTTTTGTACACCAAACATTCAGTTTCGGTAATGCAGTAACACATGCTCAGGAATAAAGACTTTTATGTAGTGTGCAGTGACTATCACATCATATGTTACTGCGGCTCTTTAGGCACTCAGCTATCGGTCTCACTTTGTCATACAGAACAGGGATTCATTTCCTGGTGAAAAACTTCCTATGTGGTATGTGATACCTCAGCTCCAAGATGTGGAGCAGTTATCTATTACACCGTAAGGCTGGATATTTTTACAAATAAAGGCAGCAATGGTGTCGGTTATTGCCTTAGAACGAGCGGTTAGCTGGCAGGGTGTGAAAATTAGGGCGTTTATTTTTTTTAAAGAGTTTTGTGTTATTTGAAAGCATTGTGAAATGTAAAAAAAAAAACAGTAATGATATGATGAAAATGGGAATACTGACGTTGACAATGCCAATATAATATTTTGGTATGTTAAGGCATGTTTGTTCTCTGCTTTAAAGAAAGGGGGATGTGTTGATATGTAGTGCAGTACCTTTGGTGACCAGCAGAGAGACCTGGAGGGTTGGGAGGAGGTAAAGACAAGGGGTAGGGAGACCGACGGCACAGAGCAGGTTGTGGGTTTGCATGGAAGATGTTGGTGGTTAAATAAAAGTTCATTGTTCATGAAACAAGGTCTCTTCAATGACATATGAACAACACAATGTATCTCTTCCTTCTCATGATAATCTGACTCGCCAAACATGCCTCCAGCTCGCGCGACGTGGCCGAGGGACTTGAGGAGAATTATACACTGACAGCAGTGGAGATGAGAGCGCACTTGAAATTATCAGGTAAGAGAGGGTTAATCGAGCAAAATGTACAATTATTGGTCAGAAAATGTCGGTCAAATTTCTAAATAATTATGGCGTACGAATAATGATATATCCGTAAATCGTATTTTACCGATTTAAAGATGTTCATTATTCATTGTATTGTCACGCCCCCCTCGGGAGAATGCAGCGGCAGCAGCCACACCTGAGTTACGTCAACTCCCTGTTTAGTTCTGCTTGGCGCTGCATTATATGCAAGGTACTGTTGAGGGTTTTCATAAGAAGTACAGGGCGGTCTTCCTCCTGTCTACCCCGATCCGGTCCATCTGCCTGCTTTGCTGCCATCCCATCCCATCCCATCCTGATCCACCCGGACCTCTCCCTTGTACTTGTCCTGCGTCTCGCATGCCACCTGTAGAACTGGCTTTTGGACTCGATTGTACTTGCTGATTCCAGTCCTGTTTGCGTGTTCCCAACAATAAACCCCGTACAGTACGTTGCCTTCTGTGTCTCTACTATCCTCCGGGGTTGCATGTTGTGCAATACTGTAGTAGCTTGGATTCAACCATTAGATGGCAGTAGTAGCATATAGTTGGAGGGAAGTAGAAGAAGGCAAGAGAGGGAAGTTGAGTGTTTGTGCGTTGTTCCCGGAGCTGATAAGTTAATAAATATTGAACCTCTTGCCATCCCCAAATGTGTCTCGGCTGACTCTCAATATATCAAAAGTACATACCGTCTATTTATTTATGTCTGCCCTTCAAACCGCTAGATTCCTTCACTAAGCAGGAAGTTTGTCACGACAGCTGACACCAAATCTCCTGCTGAGCTGGTTCAGACAGAACTATCCTCAATTCACCACGAGGGGGCGCCAACGCAGCAGCTTAGTTCTATTGTTTCGCTTTTTCAAAGACAGTTTTTCTCTTCACAAAAGGACAACTTAACTGAATAATGCACTTTCATAGTAATTGTTTTTAATCCGTGTTAATGTTCTGAACAATGACTACTAAAGGTTCTGTAAGGTTGTCCCACATACTATGGATTTTAAGTTTTTTATCAAGGTGTTAAAACGTACCATCTATTTTCTGCTGAAAGTTGCCAGTCCTGTGTTTTATGTCTAGCAATTTGTACAGTTTCTTCAGTATGGCACATAAACACATGCCATCATCTACAGTATGAGAATCTCCTCCAGAACTCTGCATTTCCTCAAGATTTTTTTGTAATATTACATAGGTGCATCTCATGAACCTTAATTTGCCAAGCATGTATTGACTGGGCACAGTACAGTGGTGCAATTTCTGATAATGAAAGAACATCATGGACCCCTACTCCCCATTCCTTAACCCGATCGAGGGGCTCTGCTCAGCATGGAGTTAGAAGGCTTACGATCGCTAGCCACATGCTCAGATGGCCCTGCTGGCTGACATGAATGCAGCATGTGAGGACATTACAGCAGATGCCTGCAGAGGCAGGTAAGACATTAGAAAAGATTCCTTTTTTTCTTATATTTTATTCTTTCTGTTTTTTCTTATGTACAAATACATAAGTGCACATTAGGATGCTTTTTCACTATTACGTAAGTTCCCATGTGAACAGCCAATCAGATCAGCCTGATGTGTGTCTTGTTCCTCTCTGTTTCCTGCCCTTTCATCCCGACCACGACCATGATCTCTCACTTAGCAGCAGAGCAGTTTATTCTAAACAGTGGAACCGCAAAGATGTTCAGACTCTTTGGTCTTCTCATTTTCATTAGTAGGGTTCTATACTATTAAATCATATTTTGGGGGGATTTTTATATATCCTGTACGATGTGATTAGTGTAATAAGTATTTGGCCATTTAATCTTCATCATATGTAATAGGTATTCTGATTATTATTATGATATTTATTTATTTGTTTGTTTGTTTGTTTGTTTATTCATTTGTGTTTCTCTCTTTTTCCAGACACTTCACTGGCTGTGGATGTTGTTCAGCCCAGCTACCTGATGAGGGTCCAGCATGGAGACAGTGTGACCCTGACATGCTTCCGTCCAGAAGATATTTCTTTTGCAGTTTGGTTTTAGCAAGCTGCTGGTCAGAAGCCCCAGCTCATCGCGAAAGCACTTCTCTACGTACCTGGTGAATTTTACAAGGAATATAAAAACATAAAACGTTACTCCTTACTGAATACAGAGGGGAGTTTTAACCTCACTATTTCTAACGTGGAGCCGTCAGATTCTGCAGTGTATTATTGCGCTGCTCTGTTCTATAATGAAATCGCATTTGGAAATGGAACCTTTGTCATAATCACAGATAAATGAGATTCCAACTATTTTCATATTTGCTTTATTAAAGTGTCAATAATATTGTCCTTTGACAAACATTTTTGACAGTTGAGCTCTGTGTCAATATAAAATTAACCAACATAGTTGATGTAGATTGCGAGCATTGGTCCTTGAATGTTTTTCTATATACAGCATTAAACAAAAACATTTATAAAAGCTTTCCAATTAGAATTATAAACTTTTTATTATTATTACACGCATAAATAGCTGAAATATGTAAAAATAAGTATACAAGAATACAAATTAATAGGAGGCATTAAGTATCATCTTACTTGTGTGAAGTGGATTTAGTTATGTGTATACAGTTATGTGTTGGACCCCTCCTGATGTTACATTTATACATGAACATGCACTGCATCACATCATTATACAGTTTGTTACATTTATACATGAACATGCGCTGCATCACATTATTTCACAGTTTGTTACATTTTGCTTGCTGTCAGAAATCTTCAGCCATATGGAATCTTCAGATTTGGAAAAATGTTACACATTGCAGCCTCTTTCAAATAAATTAAAGGAAAATGTTTACATTTCAGTTTTGAGTTGATATATATATTACTGCGTAAAAGTCTTAGGCGACAAAGAAAATATATTCTTAAAATTTTTTAACTCAACAGTCATTGTATATTGTCTCAGAAAGACATGCTATAATATAAGAGTCGGATATGCACCATTCAGAACTGGTTTGAGAATGGACCTTAAATTTCAATTAATTTTGTTCATCTGAAATAAAGTTGAATCGCTGTTGAAAACAGGATGCAGAATTACAATTCATTTTTGAATTTAAGGAAGCAGAATGAATACGTATTTGAATTCAAATAAATTCATATACATACAGTACATATAGCTACAATATAGCTTTTAGCTATACAGCCAAATATTTAAATATGAATTACACATAAGCACATTAACATTGTTGTGTATCACTATTATAATTTTATTCAGAATGAAATAATGCAACATTTGAAGTGTCACCTAAAACAATAATTATACTGTCATTTTGTGCACCATGGTGACTGCAGTTTCTAACCTAAGAAACGTCCCAAACACTTTTCCTGCATCAAAAGTCAAACTAGTGCCTATTCCTGCCATGAAAGCTTCACATAATGTCACCGATACCTGAGCCAACCATGTTTATCAGAGGATGCCAACCCTTTGGCTGCAGCTTTCTCTGCACAGGCTGAGAGAGTTTTCAGTGTAGCAGGAAAAGATTTCAGGCCAGACGATTGCAGATTAAATCATGAAACCTTTGAAGATATTATGCTAATCAACTGTAATATAATAATAAATGTAATCATGTTTATTTGAATAAAGCATAATTGCATTTGCCATGATGTCTTGCTTTTTGCTGTAGTGCTATGGTAGAAAGGAAAAACTTTCCTTTCAACACACAAGAAAATAAATAGTAGAAACCGCATGAAACCAAGTAATTCCTTTTGCGGTGCACACTTCTTATTTAATGTTTAAAAAATAGACAAACAAAATGGTCAACATAAGCCAGAGGGATATTGATAGTCACGAAAATCATGAAAATATAAAATACACTTTACACACTTCAGTTCTTTACATTGAAATTAATTAAATTCATCTACCTTCATGCACTAACATGAAACATATGATTATACAATTATAATGTTTGTTCTTATCATATAATGTTTGTTATTGTCATGCCCATGCAGGCGGAACCCACCGAATAGCCCGTCTCGATCACGCCCACATGGGCGGGACCAGCCAGGTGCTCCGTAGAACGCTTAATGACGGAATGGATTTAAGCACTGAGCTCCATCGGGACATTGCGAAGTATTGAGCCATGCTATTGAGCCATACCGAGCAATCTATTGTCTATCGTCTACCCGTTGCTTCCTACCTGTTCCGTCCGCCCAGTGTACTTACCTTGTCTGTTCCTCTTCCTCTTCCCAGACCCGTTCCCGAACCTGAACCTCTTGCCCCGCTGAGACCGGCTTCTCCTGGTACTCTTTCCCTGTGTTGTCGTGTCCCGTGTTTGTTCCTCTTTCGGCTTCGGACACATGCTTCTGCCCCTCGACCATTCTCCTCGCTTAGCCCCTTTCATTGCTACGTACTAGTGCTGCCAATAAAACTTCTGGCTGCGTGCAAATCTAGATCTCCGTTCCACTTCTTGGGCCAGTGTTACAGTTATAATATAATCTTTGTTATCATATAATGTTATCAATGTATATTAAAGCTGTTAAGGTATGTTAGGATATTAAGGTATACGAATTACATGGTGATTATGAATGTTATATGAATGCATTGTAAATGTATAATGTAGGTGCAGTTAATGTAAAGTGTTACTGAATATATACTAATAAATAGTTATACAACAAAAAGAGACAAGAATGTCAACTATTCTCCAAGAAGTTACTTATTTTATGGATGGATAGAACAACATGACATCCATTCCAAAATATTTCTAAAATCGGCAAGAAATATTTTTCAGGATCTGTGTTTTCCATTGTGACTCTCAAAGCGCTGTCATCATCAACATTTTGCTTTTCAGGTAAAGACTCCAACAGCAAGACTGTGGTACAGCAGCCTGTGTCTGACACTGTGTCTGACACAGACTCTGTGAGTCTGCAGTGTACGATAGAGACAGGGAGCTGTGCAGGAGAACACAGTGTTTACTGGTTCAGACATTGTTAGAGTGTATCTGTGTATTTTATCATATTATTATCCTCCTATATGTGTACGTGCAACCCTTAACAACTAACCCATGGCCCAGAAAGGGTTGCAGACAAGATGTCCTCACAGGGGCCTACCAGATTGTGACGCAGGAATAAGAGACCTTGAGAAAGGAAACAGATTCTGTCAACATAGCAGGGGGCCCACCTTGAGATATGTAATGCTTTGTATTAACCCTGTTTCACGGAGGCCTCACACAGCATTGACTAGTTTAAAGACAAGACCCATGTAACCCCTCCCCTACCCTATAAATAAAGAAGCCAAGGGACTGTCCGGTGTGACACTCAACAGAGGCGCAGATACTGTCTGTTGCACCTGAAGTGGGCACCCTTGCGCAAGTAAAACAGAAAGACGTGTGCTGTCTCGATTATTCCTGGGTCCTAGAAGTGGAAGTGTGTGAGTGGTAAGCTGCGGCGCTTCCTCACACAGGAGATTGTAGGAGTGAAAGCTACGGCGCTTTCTCCAACATAACTAGATTGTAGGAGTGAAAGCTACGGCGCTTTCTCCAACATAACTAGATTGTAGGAGTGAAAGCTACGGCGCTTTCTCCTAACATAAATTGGTCCTTCGAGCCGGATCCGGAGAGAGATACCAGAGGGCGCCGACCAGTCCGCCGACGAACGACACCGAAAGCTGTCGACAGTCTCGCTCATAGGGAGTGAGTGAAAGACCTGCGACGTGAATTCGCCACAGGCCGGTGGTTAGAACTGTTCCCAGACGGCTGGGCTGGCGCCTGACGGGTCCCCGGACAAGAACTAGAACCACTTCGTCATAAAGGAAGGACCAGGTGAGAAGCACGACGCTGCAGCAGGGAAAGCGGGTGTGAGTGAGAGGGCATCAGCGGCCCCATACACCCGACCTAGGTGCAACAACATACTGGTGACCAAGGGAAAAAGGACGGGTTTCACCCCTGAAAACTGACACCGCTGTCTCTTTAGAGGACAGTAGAAGGCCGTGCCAGTGTCCTCCCGAGGTCTCATGCCAGGGACTTGCACTTAGGGGTTATTATTTTTTGTATATAAAAAAAAAATGGGGCAAAGTCAAAGCAAGGTAGAATTAGCGGGTGATGAGAAATTCATGGAAAGGTATAAGGAGGGGGCAGGAATAATAAGCAACCAAAAATGGCGGAAAAAGCATGGGTTTTCAGGAACCCTGAGTACAGAAAATATTCTGAGATTACAGACAGAATTGAAATTAGAAATGATGTCCGGCCGCTGTACAGGCAAGGACAAAGTACAGAAAAGACGAGAATATGTCTTATCCGATGTTTGGTTAGAACAAAGCAAACTCCGTGATATAGCCAGAAAAAAGAAACAGGAAAAGAAAAAGGAGACGCTGCAAGCGGCCCTTGTTAACATAGACGAGGAAACACCGCCATCTGCTCCCCCGCAGACACCAGCGGACGGCCCACCAGTACTACAGCATCCCCCACCATAGCATAACATGCCAGACCCCCCACTTCCTGCTGTGTGGGGAGCTGAAGGAGGGAGTGCAAGGCCACACCAAACGAGAGCGACAGACCCGCATTTACGAATGCGAATAAATCCCGAGAATAAAAAAAACACAATGGTACCGTTCGGATTCCGAGGATGAATCTGAACTGCTTGCTCCCATGGTAGAAGTTGCAAACCCCCGTATAGCCCCTGGCGAAGGAGGCCAAGCCTCACCAGCAACAATATTAGTATACCGCCCCTGGACAGCGGAAGATAGGGCTGCTGCCCTAAAAGGCATTCCACCCATAGAGGATGGAGTACCTGAATTCTGGTCCGCCATGACTGAGTTGCAGGTCAGTTTTCACCTAAATGGAAGAGAGCTGTTCCGCTGTTTTAGACAATTACTTAATCATAAATGGGGCCGGGTGGCTGGAGACTTTACTGGACAAGGAGCAAACAATTTGCCCCTCGGTCACGATGACCCACAATTACAACAAGCATTGGGCGACTTGAGACAGAGACTAGAAACAACATTTACAAGACGAGTTGATTACAGGAGAATAGCCCAATGTAAGCAAAAGGAAGGCGAAGAGCCAGAGGATTTCTTGGACAGGGTACGCCCGTTGTTCAGGACAAACTCTGGGATTCCTCATGGGGAGGACGAGAACGGGGTGTAATAACAACAATTAAAACGGGCTTTCCTAGCAGGGTTAAAACCTGAAATAAAGAAGTATATTGATAAATACTGGGTCCATCAAAACACAGGTACAGTGCAGCAAGCCGTTGAGTATGCCCAACACGCTCAGAAAGCTAAAAAAAACTAAACCAGAAGCAACATTCGTAGCCCGAGGAGATCAAATAGTGGCGTATGCAAAACAGAAATACAGGAACAGACAAAACCTCGCGCTGATATTGCACTAACTCCAATTCCAAGCGCCATAACCTTATTTGTCGATGGCTCTGCAGCCAAAGACAGATACGGGGAAAATAAGGTTGGATACGCAGTTGTGACTAAAGACAAAGTAATAGAGGCAGGAGCCTTACCATCCACATGCTCAGCCCAAGCAGCAGAATTATACGCTGTTATCAGAGCCTGCGAGATATATGAAGGGCAACAAATTACAATATATACGGACAGTCAATACGTGTTTTCTGCAGTACACCACTATGCAGCAGTATGGAAAAATAGAGGATTTAAAAGCTCCCAAGGAACAACCTTGACACACGCAGCACTTCTACTTCGATTGTTAGACGTTGTACAAAAACCAAAGACACTCGCGTTATGTAAATGCAAAGCACACCAGACTGATAATTCAGAGGAAACGAAAGGCAATGCGTTTGCTGACCAAGCCGCAAAGGCAGCAGCCCAGCAAACGCCAGAAAAAACAGAGAAGGGGTTATTCCTTATAGAACAAGATGTACTATATGATGCACAACAACAAGCTCCTACGTCAGAGAAAGACAAGTGGATTTCGCGAGGAGCCACACAAGAGAAAGACCTATTCAAATTAGACGGAAAACCTATCTTACCCCGCAGCCTGTATAAAACCGCCGCGGTTGTGAGTCATGGGGTAACCCATGTCTCAACAGGAGGGATGGTACATATAATACAACAACATTTTTACACTATAAATTTTTCCAATTTTGCAAAAAACTACTGTAGAGCATGCCTTATATGTTGTAAACATAATGCGCAGGGCAATCTAAGACCCAAACGAGGCCAATTCCCTAACCCTACACAACCGTTTCAGGCAATACATATGGACTTTGTGGAATTAACATGGTCACAGGGAGTGAAATACTGCCTAGTGATAATAGACACTTTTTCAAAGTGGGTGGAGATATACCCAGTAAAACACTGTGATGCAGTCACAGTGGCCAAGTGTCTGGTGTCCCATTTCTTCCCCACATATGGAATACCGGAAGTAATACGGTCAGATAACGGATCTCATTTTGTGAACAAGGTGCTAGATTTATGCTCACAAACATTGGGTTTTGTATTAAAAAATCACTGTGCATATCATCCGCAAAGTGCAGGTTTGGTGGAAAGAACAAACGGGACAGTAAAAAATAGATTGAGAAAAACTATGGAAGAAACAGGCAGACCGTGGCCAGAATGCTTAGCATTAGTAAAACTGTGGATGAGAATAACACCCAGCACCCTGGCAATCTGCCAGAAGCGTCTGTGTCTACTTTACAGGAGACGGTGAAGCCTGGGGATTGGGTGCTGATAAGAGTACTACAAAGGAAAGACTGGACCTCACCTCGGTGGGACGGGCCATACCAAGTCCTCCTGACGACACCAACAGCCTTGAAAATCGCGGAAAGACCTTCCTGGATCCACAAGAGCCACTGTAAGCTCATTCAACCCTTACCAGATGCCTCATTCGCGGAGTAACAGTGGAAGTCCGCTACAAAGGCACGAAGAAACAATAGGTTTTCGTTGTCTCAACCCGGTGAAGAAAACAGCTGAACTGTACTCCTTTAGGATGGCTCTGGTAGGGTGTCCGTGGTGGGCTAAGGGAATATTGGGAAGTCTTTTCTGTCTTATGGTAATGTTGATTCTATGGCTGGTACCAGACACTGAGGTGCAGGAGAAGAAAAGGTGGACTCCGGACGGAGTGCACCTCACTAGCATAAAAGGAGACGAAACCCATCCATTCCTACGGAACTATTGGTATCGATATGTATATGATGTGGTATCCAATAAGAATTTGACTAACTGCTACGTTTGTTCTGTCATGCCACACCACAGCGAAGGACCGACCCTATATGGGGCTACCATGAACATATCACAAGCTAAGTGTGCTTCTTCATTCGGTGGGGTCGGATATCAACATTCTGGCATAAAGATAAATGACACAGACACATATGCTCCCGGCCTACGCAATGGCACATGTGACCGATTATTTTGGATAGATTACAATGTGACAAAAACAAATGTTACGTTCCCCTTTTCTGTTCTAATGAATCGCGACCCAGCAACTTTTAATCACACTATATGTTTTAATCAAATGAACGGTACTCGCCTTATGGGGAACACCACAAATTGTAATCAGATATTCATTTCAGGAGAAGGCGCCCCAAGCAGGTTGTCAGACCCCAGCAATGGTACTTACTGGGTGCAAGGAGTGGCCTGGCTATGCGGAAATAGAGCATATTTTGTGTTGCCGCCCAATTGGTTCGGAGTATGCACACCCATCTTTGTATCAGACCATACGTTTGTAATAGTACCCCAAGAACAGAACTCGCGTGAGAAACGACACGTCTCGGTTGAACCACATGACAGTGTGTGGGGAACAGATGTCCCCGTAGACCAAAAACTCTGGACCACAGGAGGGAAAGTGACGCTCTCCCTCTTTCCCAATGTGGGTGTTGGAAAGTTGCTACTCCGTACTGAAACCCTAGCCTATAGGCTAGGTCTTTTCATGAACGCCTCTGTTATCATAGATCAACAACAAAATGAAGAACTAGATATAACCAGGCAAATGGTGATACAGAATCGCATGACGCTAGATCTCCTCACTGCAGCGCAAGGAGGAGTGTGCGTGCTGTTGAACCAAACCTGTTGTACATACATTCCTGACAATGTGCATTCACCCAACATGACTAAGGCAATGCAAAGGCTGAAGGACTTGCAAATTGCTATGACCACCGACACAAGGACGCAGAACGACTATTGGATGTCCTGGTTCACTACCGGGGCTTGGTGGTCCATATTACTCAAATTGAGTATACAATTTTTTGCATTCTTTGTGATGTTCTTCTGTTGTTGTATCACAGTGATACCTTGTTTTCGTATAATGATTAATTCTGCCCTGAGCTCTGCTTTCCGAGCCCAGGAGAATATGTTTTTGTCCCTCACCCAAAACATGGAAACAGATGCAGATGAAGAGGAGCAGGGGTGGATGCATGACGCACCATGACGGACGGGCCGAAATCCTCACCGGCATGGCCCAGTCCCGAAGTTTAGAGATGCTACACCCTTGTCTCTTTTTATATCACAGCAAATGTATAATTAACATGATAAACAGGAGGGACTGTTAGAGTGTATCTGTGTATTTTATCATATTATTATCCTCCTATATGTGCACGTGCAACCCTTAACAACTAACCCATGGCCCAGAAAGGGTTGCAGACAAGATGTCCTCACAGGGGCCTACCAGATTGTGACGCAGGAATAAGAGACCTTGAGAAAGGAAACAGATTCTGTCAACATAGCAGGGGGCCCACCTTGAGATATGTAATGCTTTGTATTAACCCTGTTTCACGGAGGCCTCACACAGCATTGACTAGTTAAAGACAAGACCCATGTAACCCCTCCCCTACCCTATAAATAAAGAAGCCAAGGGACTGTCCGGTGTGACACTCAACAGAGGCGCAGATACTGTCTGTTGCACCTGAAGTGGGCACCCTTGCGCAAGTAAAACAGAAAGACGTGTGCTGTCTCGATTATTCCTGGGTCCTAGAAGTGGAAGTGTGTGAGTGGTAAGCTGCGGCGCTTCCTCACACAGGAGATTGTAGGAGTGAAAGCTACGGCGCTTTCTCCTAACAGACATGGATCAGGAGAATCCCTTCCTGGAGTCATTTACAGCCACGGAAACAGCAGTGATGAGTGTGAGAAGAGCCCTGAGGCTGGATCTCCTACACGGAGCTGCGTCTACAGCCTCCCCAAGGGGAACCTCAGCCTCTCCGATGCTGGGACTTACTACTGCGCCGTGGCCATGTGTGGGGAGATGCTGTTTGGGAACGGCACACAGCTGGATATAGATGATAACACCCAGTGTGGGGAGATGCTGTTTGGGAACGGCACACAGCTGGATATAGACAGTAACACCCAGTGTGGGGAGATGCTGTTTGGGAACGACACACAGCTGGATATAGATGATAACACCCAGTGTGGGGAGATGCTGTTTGGGAACGGCACACAGCTGGATATAGATGGTAACACCCAGCGTGGGGAGATGCTGTTTGGGAACGGCACACAGCTGGTTATAGACGGTAACACCCAGCGTGGGGAGATGCTGTTTGGGAACGGCACACAGCTGGATATAGACGGTAACACCCAGCGTGGGGAGATGCTGTTTGGGAACGGCACACAGCTGGATATAGATGGTAACACCTAGTGTGGGGAGTATATCTGCTTCTGTTTTGCTTTTTTTTTTGCTATTTGGACGTGAATTTATTTCTTATACTATTTGAAGTAATGTAATTCCTAATTTAAGTGTATATGCACTTACATTCAATTACATAATTGTTAATTTAATAATCTTGAATATATTAATAAATGTTAAAATGCTAAATATAAAAAAATGTGTTAAAAATGGATAACTTCTATCTACTTTAATTTATTATCGATTTGATCTTTAAGTAATGTAATGTAAGCAAATGGGAAATGTGTCTCTATATCATTATGCTGAAATCTATCTCTCTGTTACAGGCTTTCAGAAGCTGCTGGATCCTCTTCACTCTGACTTGCTGATAGTTTTATCTTGCAGCATTATTCTGAACATTGCTCTCATTTATATAAGATGTAAACTGACCTGTACACACTGTGCAGGTACGCTGCCCGGCTTTATGCACTCAGAAGAAGGACAAAATGTAGTTTTTAACAAAGACTCATGTGCTTATAACAGAGTAGAATTGTTTAATACTAGATACAATTTTCGTATTGGAAAACCACTGGGTTACCCTCTAAAATCGCTTATTAAATCTTTCCTTATGTATTTAAAGATTTTTGTAAGATCTTTGTGTTTTCTTATTAAATCTTTAGTATTTTGCTAAATATACTGAAATATACAACACATGTTGCAGTAAGTTGCATATAAATAACATTTATTAGTCTGCCTGGCCCTCCTGTCCCCTCCCCAGTGTGGCCCTAATGAGCCACTCCATTACTCGTTGTCCCATCGTTAGTTATTGTATATGCCTGTCACTGTGCCTGTCACTGTGCCTGTCACTGTGCCTGTCACTGTGCTCATCTTCCCGCATCTTTCTCTGCCCCTGGGTCTTTCCCCTGCTTGTTCCCTGTTCTCCTGTTTGGATCCCTCGTGGTTGCATTTGGTTTTCCCAATAACTGTCAAAGTTTTGCCTCAAAGTTTTGCCCTCTCCGTTCACCTTACTCCAGTCCACAGGTTGTTCCTTTCCTTGTTGTGACACTTCAAATCTCTTGAAATATTTGTATAGCTTTTCTACTATACATAACATATCATACAGTACTAAACAACACATATCCAAACATACACTGAAATTGACAGAAATAATTTTTACTAAGTGTTAATTTCCTCCCAAAATTAGGAATATTATCCTACCATTGAATTGTTATATTGTGTGAAATTATATAATATGTTAATTTATTGTATATTTTAAACAGATCAGAAAAACAGTGATTCATCAAAAGTGGAATGGTCACATAAGCAAGTATGGTATCAAAATCAGCAAAAAAATTCCAACTGACTTCCATCCTGGGATCAGCATTTAAGAGCAATTTGTACATGTAAGTGATAGCAAACCGAATTGATCCATCCAATTCTGCCATCTTTGTCTCCACAGTGCCATGACGAGGACACACTGAATTACGCTGCCCTGAACCTTAAGAACCCAAAACCCAGGAGACAGAAGAAAGACGGGAATAATGACACTCTGTATTCTGACCTCCGCTACAGAGATTATGAATAAAGATGATTCTTATTCATGTCAGTCACACAGAGTGTTCAGGGTGTAGCTTTAATAATATTCAGAAGGAGGGCAGGGGAGCCAGTGCTTCTGAGACTGAATCATGGGATTTTACGGAGCCCGATCCTCGTGTGTGCCACGCCCCCCTGATTATCCACATGTGCTTCCCTGATTGTACCCAGCTGTACCCTGTTGTCTTGTCTATTTCAGTCCCAGTCTTGAAAAGTGACATACAGCTGTAAGCTGTTTTGGTTTGTTTGTCTGCTGAGTGCTTCTCTGCAGTGCTGCAGATATTTCCACTGGTTAGATGCAGCTCAGGAAGACTGACCCACTGACTGCACTGTGTTGGGCTCACTTTGCAAAGAGTAAAAACCACACAGAGAGAACAATACCTGCTTCATGTTAGACCCTGTTTGATCTCTACCTCACCCAGGTCACGCTTTGAAGTAGCCCTAGATATCCAAACAATGTACCATTTTCATTGACGCAGTACACCTTTGACACATGAGTACTACACACAACAGACCCTGTACATTGAATATAGAATGTATAGCTTTCACAACAGAGCACACCATTTATATTATTTATATATTGTTCCCATTTCTAATGGCATGCTTTTGTCTGCATGTTGAAAAACTCCATTCATCTATCTTCCAACATATATGATGGTCAGGGAGAAGTACTGATAGGGATCTAATATTGATAAACATGTAATATTGGCCAGCAATAATGACCATGATTGACACATACTGATATTATCGTGTCCTGCAGGATGGGGCTGGCCAGTTAGTAACAATTAGCACCTATCTCCAATAGGGCATCTCTGTCCCCTAGGATTGTCTGTTCTCCGTGTCCTGAGGAGGCTTATGTCCACGTACATCACAGCATGAGGTCTCCCCCATTACCCACCCCATGCACAGCGCATGGGCCCAGCATGAGGTCTCCCCCATTACCCACCCCACACACAGGACATGGACCCAGCATGAGGTCTCCCCCATTACTCACCCCACACACAGCGCATGGACCCAGCATGAGGTCTCCCCCATTACTCACCCCACACACAGCGCATGGACCCAGCATGAGGTTGCCCACGCGATCTCCCCTTTACTGCTCGAGCAGAGCACACGCACATCAACAAATGTCAAGGCATTAAGTGCATTCAAACAACTTCTCAGGACAGTTATAGGCTTGTCAGAACTCGCCCTCTAGTGGTTTGGACACATACATCCAAGTTTTTAATAGAGTAAAAGGACCTCCAATAGAAGAAACAAACGTGTAAGATCAAACAAAAACCGCTTGTTAAATTCCAAAAAAGACAAAACACACATTTTCCCATAAAAATGACTGTCATGCTCTCAAATAGCTTGCTCACTCATCGCAGAAAAATGTCAGTTAGCATTCTGTAAACACGTGCTGTTTTTCATCTCCAGAGTTTTTGAAGAAAACCACTGAATGAAAAGTTACCCTCGTTTGAAAGCTTGATCTCCTATGTATACGAATCAATCACTGTCATTCTTCGTTGTCAAGTATTTTTAAAATATACGCTCTGCTTCCCTGCAAGCATATCAATTTTTACGCACTGAACCTTTGCCCATGGTTATGTTTCACTATAATAAACTTTTTGTATGAACATCAAATTACAGTGTCACTTGTTCTGTCCAATAGAGGTGTGTCTAAGGTTTGAGAAATGGTATGGGATGTGCTGATTCGCCATTGTTTTTCGCACTGGGGACAGAAACGCGCAAATGCTTCTCTGCCGGCGCAGTATCTGTGGGAGTGTCTCGAGTTCGCATTGCTCAGATAATCTCGGTGAGTTTTCCCAATTATTTTCGCACAACATTTTTGAGTGAAGAAAAATGGCTCGGAAGACGTTCATGTTTGAGGAAGCACAGAAGAAGATTTTGGAAGTGAGGCATCCATCGCTGACTCCGTTGATTCGATGGAGGTGGACGCTTTTTTGCACGGAGAGGATGCAACATTTTGCTCTTCAATTCTATAGATTTTTATAATTCTGTGATTCAGCAATTCATAATTAACATTTGCTTTGGTGATAATTGTATTGTGGTACATTGGGAAAAGTTACGCATCGCCTTTGTCGGGCTTTGTTTGGGCAAAGTTACGTGGGGCATTACTCGGGCTTTGTTTGGGCAAAGTTACGTGGGGCATTACTCGGGCTTTGTTTGGGCAAAGTTACGTGGGGCATTTGTCGGGCTTCGTTTGCATAAAGAAAATGTACATATTTTTGTTGCCTAGATCCTAAATATTTTTCCTTTTTCTTTGTTTTAGCCCCCAAAGCTTCATCATCCTTACAGTCATCGCCAGAAGAGGCAGAGGCCTCTCACACAGAAACGCTTTCGGGCGCAGCAGGACACAGCAGCAGTGCTTCCAGAGCCACAGAAGCAGATGTGCGTCCCAGTGGCCATCACTGACACTTCTGTTGTGGACTCCAGGCTGAAGGCCACACAGGGCAGGAAGTATTGTGTGCACTGCCACTCCGAGAAGCTAAGCCACAAGACAATTTACAAATGCTTAGCATGCATTGTGCCACTCTACATAGTTGCAGACCGAATCTGTTTCACAGAGTGGCATTTGCAGAAAAACACATAGAGGTTGTGGCAGTGCAACTTGAAATTTCTTATGGTGTTTTGTGTGTGAATAATAGTTTTTTTCCCAGCATGTGTGGTGATGTTGTGTGACAAAATGTTTCTTATGACCCATGGGTGGTAATGCATTTATAAATAAAGAGGCTATCCCAAGAAAGTTTTTCTGAATTGCTAAAACACATTTCCTTAAATCTCCTCTCCTTTAATCAAACCACTAAGCACAAACGCTCAAATACAACTCACAAAACCTTACACTCGTCCTGCAAAATCAAACAATCTTCTCAAACCTACAGTATATTATCTTTGCCCAAAGACAAACACTGCTTTCAGATCATACATCAAGCCTATGGCTTAAATAAACACTACTGAACAGTCATTACACACTAAAGGACAAAGCCAAAAAGTAAACAAACGAGAGGCATATTACAGTAAAATGTTGTGCAACTGCCAAGCCAGAGTCACAGAAGAATATTCATTCTGCCTCATCACCATGTCTCAGGGCTGGGACTAGCGATGCTATCCCTTGTTGGGCGATGCAGAAGGTATCCTCTGTGTGACCCATTTGTACCTTGATGTCGAATTTCAACTCCAATTCACCTATGGCACGTATTCTATGTTCTAGTCACTGTTTGGCTTCTTCAAATATTTAGAAGTGTGTGCGAACAATTTTAAGTCATTGTGTTTAAATGTTTAAATTAACCTTGGCATATTTTTAGACTGGGGGGGAAAGCAGAGGAAAGCCCTTGACAACACATGGAGAACATTCCAGGCTCGGCCCACTGTCAGGGTCCATGGCTGGCATAGTTCATGAACTACAAACACTCAGATTCAGATCCCACCTATAGTGGGATCGTCGTAAAGTAGTGGAGAGGATTGCCGTATAATGAACTCCCATAGATAAATGGGGAGGTTAACTGTTAGGCTGAAGAAACTGTTATTAATCATTTTGTTATCACTCCTGTATGATCAGCAATGAATGTAAATATGTATATACATTATTTTGTTTTCCTCTACCCTCATTCTTTAGATTATATTAATAATAGCATTCCCACCTTAGCAAAACCAGAACTTTCTCTTCTTGTTCTCACCTCCCTATTCTGCGTGACTCTTGCGCCTCCCACTGACTATAAATAAAGGAGCCAAGGGGAACCACCCTTTGTAACACATTCTGCTGTAGTTTGCATTGCAGAGAGTGTGGGTACCCTTGCAAGTAAAACTATAAAGTGTGTGTCTCGTAAAGTGTGGAGTTGGCGTGGAAACGCCGGGCGCTTTCCCCAATATTAACTGATAGTGCTGCAGTCCAACATCCATAACATACACTTCTTCATGATTCTACTCTTTCCAGCTGTCGGATTAGGCCGTGGTGGCTTTATGGTTAGGGAAGTGCACTTGTAGTTGAAACACTGTAGGTTCGAATCCCCGACCAGCAAAGCCTCACTGAGATACTGACCCCCAAGTACTGCTCCCTGGGCGCTGAATTTGCTGCCCCCTGCTATGTCACATATGGGTTAAATACAGAGAATGCATTTTGTAGTTGTGCACCATGTGCTGTGGTATGTTGACAATTAATTGCTAAATTCTAATTCGAAATTAGGCAGTCAATCCCTGCAGTTCCTTCATGTTGCAATTTTGCAGGCAGGGCATTGTCAGCGATGTCTTTTCCTTTTCTGTGTTGGATCCAGGATCTCGTCGTTTCAGATGGTCCTCCCACCACCTTTGATATGGCAGCTGTTGTCACATGTTGAGACAGAGCTCTGCTCACTAGGGTGACGACTAAAGGATCTACACAGCAGAAGATTAGTATCAGAGTCAGATTAATCACAGCTCCTAAGAAAAGCCCTTTCATAACAGCTTGCTGCCAACCTCCCCACATATCATACCACCAATCCAAACATTCCTGTGTGTTGACCTGCATCTCTTGCCATTTCACCCTGAATCCCCTGTGATTTAACACGCGGAGGTGTACTCGGTCTGCTGGGGAGATGACTGGCTCCCCCTGGTCGGTGCTGTCTCTTGTCATCTGTGCTGCCTCCTTGTCCTGTTTGAATATAGCTTTATATATTTCGGTTAGACTCCTTATGTACTTCAACTCATGCAAATCTGAAGACCATCCATTGTGAAAATGTCAACCGGTGACTGAGGTGCTTCAACAGTAAAGGAGAGATCGCATGCAGAGCTGATATTCTATAGCTTCTTAGTCTAAGTAAAAATAAAATTTTCTCGTCATATAAGAACCAAGTCTCTGGCTGGAAATTTCCACAAAACAGCCATTTAGTTATTTCTAGAAAAATATACAGAGCCAATGAAGGAACCAGATGTCACAGTAACACAGGTCTGCCCTGGTGCCTTAGGATACGTCTGTCTAAACATGAGTGAGGAGATGGATGCACAGTTCTATAGAGGCCTCTGAAGAGAATAAATGATCCCAATATTATGTTGAGAGAGATGGTTAATTCCGTTTTAATCCAGACTGGGTTCAGAGCACCTGTTCTGCCGTTGATCTTTTGCATGCGTGTTACCATGTATTAGTTTACTCTGAATTTTGATTACTTGGCAAACTAAAACATTTTTGGTCGTATTTTTTTATTCCTAAATTTAAAGTAATTGTACAGTACAATAATATGTTTTCCCCGCCATGCTTTGTCTTGCTTCTGCAGGTTATGCTTGCATTGAACTTGCTTTGTAGAAAATAAGTGTCATGCCCGGCTCATACGGTCCTCGTGTGTGCCATGCCCCCTGATTACCCACGTGTGCTTCCCTGATCATCTCCTGCTGTGTCCGATTACTTTGATTAGTCCCGTCCTATTTAAGTGCTGATCTTACCTGTTCCCCGTGTCCGTCATTGTAGTTTGTTGTGGATCTTGTGTGGTTTGATGTTCCCTGCTCCCGATTCCCTAATTAAACCCCGAGTTTACCCCGATCTCGACCTGTCTGCCTGCTCCTTTCACGCCTGCCCACACGATCGCCGCTTACCGCCGTCCTGCTCGCAACCGCTACGCCGTGATCGTGACAGGGGCCATTCGCGAATCAGTTCTGAATGGTGCACAACCTTAGTTCTTATGTTAAATCATGTTTTTTTTTTCTGACAGCCCAGATAAATGAAATAAAAAAGAATTTTCTTTTGTTGCTTAAGAATTTTGCACAGTCCTATATACAGTATAGCAATTTTTAAAGCTTTTTTTTTCATTTCTTTTAAAGAGGCTGCAATAAGTAGCATTAACATCTGTATAAAGAAAAGGCTAAGCAGAAATGTAACAAACTGCATAATGTGATGTAGTGCATGTTCATGTATAAATGTAACAAACTGTATATGATGCAGTGCATGTTCATGTATAAATGTTTAAATGTAACAAACTGTATAATAATGTGACGCAGTGCATGTTCATGTATAAATGTAACAAACTGTATAATAATGTGATGCAGTGCATGTTCATGTATAAATGTAACAAACTGCACAATAATGTGATGCAGTGCATGTTCATGTATAAATGTAACAAACTGTATAATAATGAGATGCAGTGCATATTCATGTATAAATGTAACATCAGGAGGGGTCCATCACAGCCCCACCACCATCTCTTGTTCAAACCCTTTGGTCTTCTCATTTTCATTAGTAAGCTCCCGATCACCGTAACTGATCTGCATTTGAGACATTTTTCCCGCATCTCATTTTCACAATAAGCTGATAATACTAATAATACTACTGTAATGATAGTATTACAGTAGACTTACTCTTTAAAGCCAGATGGCAGTGGTCACATACTGATGAACGGTTGGGCAGCAAATGCATTTAATGTGGCTAGATAGCAAATAAACTGATTCACCATTTACTCTCATTTGCATCAATTAAAATGTTTGCTGGAAATGTAAATGTAAGCAGTAAAGCTACATTTTACGTTCTTTAAGAAAGTTTAAGAAAGAACAGTTAAACTGTATTTTGAGTGTGGTTAGAAGATCCAGTATTTCAGAAAACTTAAGAATTGTGTAATATGAGAGACTAGCGAGTCTAATATCAGACTGACTGCGCTGAGCTTGTCTGAGAGAGATGATTAGCGAATGGCCTCCCACAGTGTCTCAGCACTCCGTACAAAGAACTTCATATGCTCAGCATATGTTCCTGTTTATCTAATTGTTCTTATTTTAACTGGCTGTGAAGGAGTAAATGAATAAACTTTGCCTGTAGAGTGAACTGGTTACTATGGTTCGGGGCAGCTTTTATTAGACATTGTGGACACCACGTTAGTCTATCAAGAGAGTAAGACCGATCGCTAAGGGTGTCATCTGAGTAAAAACAAAGTTACCTCAAAATAGCCAACCAATCACGAGCCAGTACGCATCAAGGCCAACATCTGATTGGAATGCACCATTACTATGCGGTGAAAGGTTAATAGCTAATCACTGATAAACTCAAACACGAACAGCATGCCAAGCAGACTACCTGTTCCCTTCCCTCCATGTTGTCCTTCCAACTGATTGCTCAATGACAATATTTTAAAATGTGGACTTCCTAATTACTATAACATAATTTCTATTTGTTAGATTGTTGTTGCGATTACTTATTTATTTACTTACTTATTGTTATTGAATGTCATATTTATTTATTTATTTATTTATATGTTATTCTTGTTATTTTATTTCTTATTGATTAAAAACAAAGTCATTGAGAAAGTTTATGAAATTCTGTATTTTTTCTATTTTTAGATATTCATTATCTTACAGTCGCATGAATGAATGAATATTCATTCATTACTTTACATCTTACAGTCCCAATAAGAGTTAAAACTGCAACCCCCCACCCACCCATCATTCTTTCTTTACTTTCCAGCCCAAAATAATTTCTACAACATAAGTAAAGGACAACTATCAGTAACACGTAGGTACATGTAGGATTTTCCGTTGTTAGTTGTCCTGTACATACGAAAGTAGTCTTCCAGCTCCTGTCAAGCGCTCATTTTCGGACACAAAATACATACTGTGTGACAAAATGCATTATTCAATGACAAAATCAAGTAATGCCTTGAATTTTGTCCAGAGAAAGACATACTACAGTTACATTTTGTCCACAGAAGCATAAATACATTACTGTCTTTGGTGCCCCGAAATCAACAGGAATGTTTCATTTTGTACACAGAACTGATATTAGCACCTAGCATATCATGTTCAGAAGGTTGAATGTATCTGCTTTCGTGAATGAAAAAGGGCATTTCATCCACAAAATGCATTTTGTCAAAGAAACAAGTTCATTGCGTGCAGGAAATGGACTTTGTGAGTGAAAGAGATGCATTTAGTAGAGGGGCGTAGTACCTTCCAATAACCAGGAGGTGGAGAGCCAACTTTGATTTTGGTAATCCCAATTGACTTTGGCACATATAGGAAAATATAATTTTCAAAATAACATGAGTCTTATGCAATTTACCCAAGTAATACAAGCTCTTTAGGTGACACACAAAGAATCAATTCCCATCAACATAGTGTCAGAACACATATACTCAGTGACCAAACAATTAAGCAGAACAGACTGAGTGGTGAAAATGAAATCTGCATGAGATTGTCTAGTGTGTTCTTGGTATGAATGTGGCCATAATCATACAAGAAAAAAACTGAATCCATGCCTGAATGCTTGAAACACAAAAGAACTTTATTGAAACAGGAGTGGACAGGGAGCTGGGGGAGGCACTCAGGTGTGGGGCGTCACTGCACTTGCTGAGTACAGCCTGCCTACAGGTCCCTGTGTAGAAAAATAGAGGTTTTCAGTTAACATGGCATTCACTAGAGTTCAAGGACGACTACACTAATATTCAATATACCCCAGCTTTATCCATGCAAATCACCAAGACAAGCTTAAGCTACAGAATGGTAACAGAGATGGAACAGGACAAGGATTCACTATTGTGAACAGCATATCTTTACCTCAACCACTTTGACCAACTGGACCAGGTCAATTTGTTCATTGGTCTGTTGACATCCTCTAGAACACGGAGTGACTCCACAGGCTGGGGGATCTCAAGTCCACTCTGCTCGGCATCCTCCCGTAAAGGCTCAACTGCGAGAAAGCATGGATTTGCCAAGTCATGCATCTGAGCCTGAGGAACTGAGAGATGATCTACTAGTAGGATTTATGTCGATGGAATTTACCTCTGGATCGCTTTTTTCGTATCAGGCGCATGAAACGGTTGAAAATCTTTTTGAATGGGTTGACTGATTTATGCTTTGGTGGTGTATTGCAGCTACTAGCTGGCAGTGTCTTTGGAGTGAAGCCCTAGGGTATTAGTTTAATATGCATCAGTTAAGCAAACCAATTCCATACATCCATCCATGCATCCATCCATCTTTTGTTACTGTAATTTTAAAGGAAGGGTAAGTACCAGTGACCTCAGCAGACCAGCTAATCATCCACATCCCACCAGTTTGCAAGTGGACCAACCTTTGTGAAGAACTTGTGGCGACAGACATTCGATAGTGACGGGCGATCCCGTGGGTCGATTCTAAATATCTTGCCCATCAGTTTCCCAGCTTCAATAGAGAGATTCTGCGGTAGAATAAATTTGGCTTCCTTTATATTCTTGAGCATCTCCCAGTAATCGTCAGCGTAGAATGCGATTTCCCCAACCAGAAGCTGGTACCTGTAGTAAGAAAGGCAGCAAAGGTGTTTGAGGTCTTTCACATTTGACATAAAAATGCTGTGCTTCCAAAAGAGCAATTCCTTTCAGCTGTGTGCCAGTATTAATTTTTCTTTTCTCTTTCAAGAAGAAAAAAAAACATATTTATGTATGTTAGACACGTGTCTTCTTAAAATGTTAGACAGATTTTATTAGCCATGCTGATCTTTGGCCGGGAGGGGGGTTGACAGGGTATACGTACATGACACAGCCCAGTGCCCAGACGTCCGCTTCCGTTCCATGGCCCTCTCGTTTCCACACTTCTGGAGCCATGTAGACGGGAGTACCACACACTTCTCTACAACACACACAAATGGAAAACGTTAAGCGCACATGTGCTTTAGCTTGCTGTATAAACAAATTTGAAAGCTTAGCCAGGAATTCTGCAAAAAACACCTACTTCTCCCTCGGCTTCAGCTTGACCGCCAGTCCGAAATCCCCAATTTTCAGTTCCATTTGGTCATTGATAAATAAATTTTCTGAAAGACAAACAAATTTGCATTAAGGATAGACTCAAATACTTTGCCAAACTGCAGACTTTACCAAATTGATAAATTAACACTACACAGAAATCCAGACGACCTACACTCGCAATGCCATGTGAAATGCCAGCATTATTATACAGAAAATTGAGTAAAGCGTGAGTGCATGTACACATACCCAACTTGATGTCCCTGTGGACGTAACCTTGCCGGTGGATGTATGTTAACCCTGAAATCAGCTGGTTAATGTAGTATCGCACTTCGGGCTCAGTCAAAGTCCCCCGAGCTTTTAAAATGTCACCGAGTGTCTGGGCAGGGAGAAACAGGGGCAGCCTGATCTATCACAAAGTCTTTGCCTTAGTAAGACGTCTACAAAAGTCAGGGACTCACCTGCCCACTGCACAACTCCATGAAAATATACATGAATTTGTCATCTTCGAAAGAGTGGGAGAACCCCACCACATTCTTGTGCCGCAGTGTTTTTAAAATCTGTACTTCTTCACAGACCTGAGTGAAATGTCAAACACACCATCTCATAAAGTAAAAGGGAAATGCAGATAAACTGAAAAGAGGGATGACGTCAAGCACAATCCATACCACATACCTCCTCCACTCCCCAGGAATATAGCCGGATGACCTTAACAGCATAGGTGTCGCCAGTTTCAAGATCGGTCATCTTATAGCATTTGCCACAAGCGCCCTAAAAAACATGTCCTCAATATGTTAACAATAAAGAACATTTCTGACTGACCCTGTTCAAGCATCTCCTCTCTGCAGAAAAATATCAACTGCGATCACTTTCTACAACATTGTGGTGCACACCTGTCCCAAAAGCTCATCCCTGCCGTAGGACCTTAATGTCTTGGGATCTACCAGAATCTCAGGCACTTCCGATGCCATCTGAGCGCGGGAAGGTTCACTGACAGACATGATTTCACCAGAAGAGAAGCGCGATCCGTAACTAACCCGTGGAATACTCGAAATGGGTAGTGAGCGCTCGCGTTCTAAATTACGTGTACACTGCGTCATCAGTCTTAGAACGCGGCCAAGGCAGCCACGCGATTCGAACTTGTTAGATGGATTACGTCACCACATTGAAAATTACATGGACGGAAAAAGAAGTGAACTTGCTAAGACAATGCAACTAAACACGGATAAAAACTTTTATTACAATCAACTTTATTGAAGAAAAAAAATGTGTACACCAAACATTCAGTTTCGGTAATGCAGTAACACATGCTCGGGAGTAAAGCCTTAGAGCAGAGGCCAGGCGGACCGCGGTCCGGGTCCGTACCCAGAAGCTGTCCCATACGGAGCTGGACCGATAGTCAAAACAAAAGGTTATGATTTAGAACCTGACTGGGCGCTTTTATTTTGTCGGCGCAGCTTTTATAGTCTTTTCGGTAGCGGTTTAGCACTAGAACCGCCGTTTCCCACGCCAACGAACGTTAACTGCCAAGCAAGACGCAACTCGCCGTATGCAGCCCTGTCTTTGCGCTAATGTGCCATTAGTGTTAATAGCACCAGCGAAGCTACTGATGTTCCTTGTTCCTAACAGAGTGGCTTTTCTGTCCTGAAATCGTAAAGCTTTCAAACACAGCATGTATTATATAACATGTTGTTTATTGGTGATTTCATGCTCGTCGAAGTTTCCGCTTTTTAACAACTGTATAAAGTAATGTTATTTATTATATAAATCAACTCAGGTGAAACAAATGTACGTTTCCAGGGTCGCCGAACCTCGTGTATCTGGCGTGAGACTCACGCTTTCAGACTCACGCAGGAAATCTTACCGCAAATCTATATTATTTCATTGAACCAAAAATGTTATACGTCAAAAATGTAATTACACGATTAGATACCTGAAAAAGTCAGGTATCGGTTACATGCAATGTTTATACAACTAATAGGCTACTAAAATATACCACATTAAATAGTTAGACATTTTGATCTTCTGAACCTTTGCTTCAAGAATTTTAAGTAAACGGCCAACAACCGCTTTATTTACTTCCGCCCTTCTTCCTTCTCTTTATTCCCTTTTCGTTTTTGAAATCCCGAATTGGGGCGGACATTGTTCACGTGTGGCAAATATCTAGCCAGCTAGCTAACAAGCATATCGTACTGTATAAGTAATGTCTAAGCCGTTAAGTTTGCTGCTGCAACATTCGGGCTTAATGAACTAGGTTCATATCTTGTCTTCCTGAAGAAAGGCCCCGAATCTGGACTAAACCGATTTTCACCACGTAAGAGGGTCTCCTACACTGAGATCATTCCCATATATATACCATAGAGATAATTTATATATGGTTTCCAAAGGAGCGTAGTTTAGGTAACCTTGTCCTATCCACGTGTATAAAATGAGTTTTTACCTATCGTTTCTGGTGCGCATTTCACCTGTCTGTCAGGTGCCGCACTTTACATTCCGTTACAACAATGTGCATAGATGTAAATAAATGTAAACAGCTGAAAGTGGGACTGATCTCAATGTAGCCCTCCTGCGTGGTGAAAATCGGCGTCTTTCTTCAGGAAGACAAGATATCAACCTACTTCACCAAGCCCGAATGTTGGAGCAGCTTAGACTTTACCTACTTACAAAGTACGTTAGCTATCTGGCTAGATATATGCTACACGTGAACAGTGTGCGACACAAGTCGGGATTTCAAAAACGAAAAGGGAATAAAGAGAGGGAAGAGGGACGGAAGTAAAGAAAGCGGTTGTTGGACGTTTGCTTTCATACAAAAGGTCAGTTTTTTTTTGTTTCCTGGGCAATTGCTTAGAATGTACAATAGCCTATATTAACAGCACGACCGCGCAGAATAGTGCGATCTTTAGTGTAATATAGTTTGTTTCGATGCGTTAGGCTGCAGCACCTTGCAGCAAGAGCGTGTACGATCTTCCGTTTACTATTCTAAGAAAAAAAAGAAAAACTAAAATTGTATTAAGCCAACTGCCTTTGGCAGGGGTATTCAACTAAAATGTAAAGACATCCAGTTAGAGAAAATTCTTGAAGCAAAGGTTCAGAAGATCAAAATGTCTAACTATTTAATGTGGTATATTTTAGTAGCCTATTAGTTGTATAAACATTGCATGTAACCGATACCTGACTTTTTCAGGTATCTAATCGTGTAATTACATTTTTGACGTATAACATTTTTGGTTCAATGAAATAATATAGATTTGCGGTAAGATTTCCTGCGTGAGTCTGAAAGCGTGAGTCTCACGCCAGATACACGAGGTTCGGCGACCCTGGAAACGTACATTTGTTTCACCTGAGTTGATTTATATAATAAATAACATTACTTTATACAGTTGTTAAAAAGCGGAAACTTCGACGAGCATGAAATCACCAATAAACAACATGTTATATAATACATGCTGTGTTTGAAAGCTTTACGATTTCAGGACAGAAAAGCCACTCTGTTAGGAACAAGGAACATCAGTAGCTTCGCTGGTGCTATTAACACTAATGGCACATTAGCGCAAAGACAGGGCTGCATACGGCGAGTTGCGTCTTGCTTGGCAGTTAACGTTCGTTGGCGTGGGAAACGGCGGTTCTAGTGCTAAACCGCTACCGAAAAGACTATAAAAGCTGCGCCGACAAAATAAAAGCGCCCAGTCAGGTTCTAAATCATAACCTTTTGTTTTGACTATCGGTCCAGCTCCGTATGGGACAGCTTCTGGGTACGGACCCGGACCGCGGTCCGCCTGGCCTCTGCTCTAAGGCTTTACTCCCGAGCATGTGTTACTGCATTACCGAAACTGAATGTTTGGTGTACACATTTTTTTTCTTCAATAAAGTTGATTGTAATAAAAGTTTTTATCCGTGTTTAGTTGCATTGTCTTAGCAAGTTCACTTCTTTTTCCGTCCATGTAATTTTCAATGTGGTGACGTAATCCATCTAACAAGTTCGAATCGCGTGGCTGCCTTGGCCGCGTTCTAAGACTGATGACGCAGTGTACACGTAATTTAGAACGCGAGCGCTCACTACCCATTTCGAGTATTCCACGGGTTAGTTACGGATCGCGCTTCTCTTCTGGTGAAATCATGTCTGTCAGTGAACCTTCCCGCGCTCAGATGGCATCGGAAGTGCCTGAGATTCTGGTAGATCCCAAGACATTAAGGTCCTACGGCAGGGATGAGCTTTTGGGACAGGTGTGCACCACAATGTTGTAGAAAGTGATCGCAGTTGATATTTTTCTGCAGAGAGGAGATGCTTGAACAGGGTCAGTCAGAAATGTTCTTTATTGTTAACATATTGAGGACATGTTTTTTAGGGCGCTTGTGGCAAATGCTATAAGATGACCGATCTTGAAACTGGCGACACCTATGCTGTTAAGGTCATCCGGCTATATTCCTGGGGAGTGGAGGAGGTATGTGGTATGGATTGTGCTTGACGTCATCCCTCTTTTCAGTTTATCTGCATTTCCCTTTTACTTTATGAGATGGTGTGTTTGACATTTCACTCAGGTCTGTGAAGAAGTACAGATTTTAAAAACACTGCGGCACAAGAATGTGGTGGGGTTCTCCCACTCTTTCGAAGATGACAAATTCATGTATATTTTCATGGAGTTGTGCAGTGGGCAGGTGAGTCCCTGACTTTTGTAGACGTCTTACTAAGGCAAAGACTTTGTGATAGATCAGGCTGCCCCTGTTTCTCCCTGCCCAGACACTCGGTGACATTTTAAAAGCTCGGGGGACTTTGACTGAGCCCGAAGTGCGATACTACATTAACCAGCTGATTTCAGGGTTAACATACATCCACCGGCAAGGTTACGTCCACAGGGACATCAAGTTGGGTATGTGTACATGCACTCACGCTTTACTCAATTTTCTGTATAATAATGCTGGCATTTCACATGGCATTGCGAGTGTAGGTCGTCTGGATTTCTGTGTAGTGTTAATTTATCAATTTGGTAAAGTCTGCAGTTTGGCAAAGTATTTGAGTCTATCCTTAATGCAAATTTGTTTGTCTTTCAGAAAATTTATTTATCAATGACCAAATGGAACTGAAAATTGGGGATTTCGGACTGGCGGTCAAGCTGAAGCCGAGGGAGAAGTAGGTGTTTTTTGCAGAATTCCTGGCTAAGCTTTCAAATTTGTTTATACAGCAAGCTAAAGCACATGTGCGCTTAACGTTTTCCATTTGTGTGTGTTGTAGAGAAGTGTGTGGTACTCCCGTCTACATGGCTCCAGAAGTGTGGAAACGAGAGGGCCATGGAACGGAAGCGGACGTCTGGGCACTGGGCTGTGTCATGTACGTATACCCTGTCAACCCCCCTCCCGGCCAAAGATCAGCATGGCTAATAAAATCTGTCTAACATTTTAAGAAGACACGTGTCTAACATACATAAATATGTTTTTTTTTCTTCTTGAAAGAGAAAAGAAAAATTAATACTGGCACACAGCTGAAAGGAATTGCTCTTTTGGAAGCACAGCATTTTTATGTCAAATGTGAAAGACCTCAAACACCTTTGCTGCCTTTCTTACTACAGGTACCAGCTTCTGGTTGGGGAAATCGCATTCTACGCTGACGATTACTGGGAGATGCTCAAGAATATAAAGGAAGCCAAATTTATTCTACCGCAGAATCTCTCTATTGAAGCTGGGAAACTGATGGGCAAGATATTTAGAATCGACCCACGGGATCGCCCGTCACTATCGAATGTCTGTCGCCACAAGTTCTTCACAAAGGTTGGTCCACTTGCAAACTGGTGGGATGTGGATGATTAGCTGGTCTGCTGAGGTCACTGGTACTTACCCTTCCTTTAAAATTACAGTAACAAAAGATGGATGGATGCATGGATGGATGTATGGAATTGGTTTGCTTAACTGATGCATATTAAACTAATACCCTAGGGCTTCACTCCAAAGACACTGCCAGCTAGTAGCTGCAATACACCACCAAAGCATAAATCAGTCAACCCATTCAAAAAGATTTTCAACCGTTTCATGCGCCTGATACGAAAAAAGCGATCCAGAGGTAAATTCCATCGACATAAATCCTACTAGTAGATCATCTCTCAGTTCCTCAGGCTCAGATGCATGACTTGGCAAATCCATGCTTTCTCGCAGTTGAGCCTTTACGGGAGGATGCCGAGCAGAGTGGACTTGAGATCCCCCAGCCTGTGGAGTCACTCCGTGTTCTAGAGGATGTCAACAGACCAATGAACAAATTGACCTGGTCCAGTTGGTCAAAGTGGTTGAGGTAAAGATATGCTGTTCACAATAGTGAATCCTTGTCCTGTTCCATCTCTGTTACCATTCTGTAGCTTAAGCTTGTCTTGGTGATTTGCATGGATAAAGCTGGGGTATATTGAATATTAGTGTAGTCGTCCTTGAACTCTAGTGAATGCCATGTTAACTGAAAACCTCTATTTTTCTACACAGGGACCTGTAGGCAGGCTGTACTCAGCAAGTGCAGTGACGCCCCACACCTGAGTGCCTCCCCCAGCTCCCTGTCCACTCCTGTTTCAATAAAGTTCTTTTGTGTTTCAAGCATTCAGGCATGGATTCAGTTTTTTTCTTGTATGATTATGGCCACATTCATACCAAGAACACACTAGACAATCTCATGCAGATTTCATTTTCACCACTCAGTCTGTTCTGCTTAATTGTTTGGTCACTGAGTATATGTGTTCTGACACTATGTTGATGGGAATTGATTCTTTGTGTGTCACCTAAAGAGCTTGTATTACTTGGGTAAATTGCATAAGACTCATGTTATTTTGAAAATTATATTTTCCTATATGTGCCAAAGTCAATTGGGATTACCAAAATCAAAGTTGGCTCTCCACCTCCTGGTTATTGGAAGGTACTACGCCCCTCTACTAAATGCATCTCTTTCACTCACAAAGTCCATTTCCTGCACGCAATGAACTTGTTTCTTTGACAAAATGCATTTTGTGGATGAAATGCCCTTTTTCATTCACGAAAGCAGATACATTCAACCTTCTGAACATGATATGCTAGGTGCTAATATCAGTTCTGTGTACAAAATGAAACATTCCTGTTGATTTCGGGGCACCAAAGACAGTAATGTATTTATGCTTCTGTGGACAAAATGTAACTGTAGTATGTCTTTCTCTGGACAAAATTCAAGGCATTACTTGATTTTGTCATTGAATAATGCATTTTGTCACACAGTATGTATTTTGTGTCCGAAAATGAGCGCTTGACAGGAGCTGGAAGACTACTTTCGTATGTACAGGACAACTAACAACGGAAAATCCTACATGTACCTACGTGTTACTGATAGTTGTCCTTTACTTATGTTGTAGAAATTATTTTGGGCTGGAAAGTAAAGAAAGAATGATGGGTGGGTGGGGGGTTGCAGTTTTAACTCTTATTGGGACTGTAAGATGTAAAGTAATGAATGAATATTCATTCATTCATGCGACTGTAAGATAATGAATATCTAAAAATAGAAAAAATACAGAATTTCATAAACTTTCTCAATGACTTTGTTTTTAATCAATAAGAAATAAAATAACAAGAATAACATATAAATAAATAAATAAATAAATATGACATTCAATAACAATAAGTAAGTAAATAAATAAGTAATCGCAACAACAATCTAACAAATAGAAATTATGTTATAGTAATTAGGAAGTCCACATTTTAAAATATTGTCATTGAGCAATCAGTTGGAAGGACAACATGGAGGGAAGGGAACAGATAGTCTGCTTGGCATGCTGTTCGTGTTTGAGTTTATCAGTGATTAGCTATTAACCTTTCACCGCATAGTAATGGTGCATTCCAATCAGATGTTGGCCTTGATGCGTACTGGCTCGTGATTGGTTGGCTATTTTGAGGTAACTTTGTTTTTACTCAGATGACACCCTTAGCGATCGGTCTTACTCTCTTGATAGACTAACGTGGTGTCTACAATGTCTAATAAAAGCTGCCCCGAACCATAGTAACCAGTTCACTCTACAGGCAAAGTTTATTCATTTACTCCTTCACAGCCAGTTAAAATAAGAACAATTAGATAAACAGGAACATATGCTGAGCATATGAAGTTCTTTGTACGGAGTGCTGAGACACTGTGGGAGGCCATTCGCTAATCATCTCTCTCAGACAAGCTCAGCGCAGTCAGTCTGATATTAGACTCGCTAGTCTCTCATATTACACAATTCTTAAGTTTTCTGAAATACTGGATCTTCTAACCACACTCAAAATACAGTTTAACTGTTCTTTCTTAAACTTTCTTAAAGAACGTAAAATGTAGCTTTACTGCTTACATTTACATTTCCAGCAAACATTTTAATTGATGCAAATGAGAGTAAATGGTGAATCAGTTTATTTGCTATCTAGCCACATTAAATGCATTTGCTGCCCAACCGTTCATCAGTATGTGACCACTGCCATCTGGCTTTAAAGAGTAAGTCTACTGTAATACTATCATTACAGTAGTATTATTAGTATTATCAGCTTATTGTGAAAATGAGATGCGGGAAAAATGTCTCAAATGCAGATCAGTTACGGTGATCGGGAGCTTACTAATGAAAATGAGAAGACCAAAGGGTTTGAACAAGAGATGGTGGTGGGGCTGTGATGGACCCCTCCTGATGTTACATTTATACATGAATATGCACTGCATCACATTATTGTGCAGTTTGTTACATTTATACATGAACATGCACTGCATCACATTATTGTGCAGTTTGTTACATTTATACATGAACATGCACTGCATCACATTATTGTGCAGTTTGTTACATTTATACATGAACATGCACTGCATCACATTATTATACAGTTTGTTACATTTATACATGAACATGCACTGCATCACATTATTATACAGTTTGTTACATTTAAACATTTATACATGAACATGCACTGCATCATATACAGTTTGTTACATTTATACATGAACATGCACTACATCACATTATGCAGTTTGTTACATTTCTGCTTAGCCTTTTCTTTATACAGATGTTAATGCTACTTATTGCAACCTCTTTAAAAGAAATGAAAAAAAAAGCTTTAAAAATTGCTATACTGTATATAGGACTGTGCAAAATTCTTAAGCAACAAAAGAAAATTCTTTTTTATTTCATTTATCTGGGCTGTCAGAAAAAAAAAACATGATTTAACATAAGAACTAAGGTTGTGCACCATTCAGAACTGATTCGCGAATGGCCCCTGTCACGATCACGGCGTAGCGGTTGCGAGCAGGACGGCGGTAAGCGGCGATCGTGTGGGCAGGCGTGAAAGGAGCAGGCAGACAGGTCGAGATCGGGGTAAACTCGGGGTTTAATTAGGGAATCGGGAGCAGGGAACATCAAACCACACAAGATCCACAACAAACTACAATGACGGACAAGGGGAACAGGTAAGATCAGCACTTAAATAGGACAGGACTAATCAAAGTAATCGGACACAGCAGGAGACGATCAGGGAAGCACACGTGGGTAATCAGGGGGCGTGGCACACACGAGGAGCGTATGAGCCGGGCATGACACTTATTTTCTACAAAGCAAGTTCAAACATATTATTGTACTGTACAATTACTTTAAATTTAGGAATAAAAAAATACGACCAAAAATGTTTTAGTTTGCCAAGTAATCAAAATTCAGAGTAAACTAATACATGGTAACACGCATGCAAAAGATCAACGGCAGAACAGGTGCTCTGAACCCAGTCTGGATTAAAACGGAATTAACCATCTCTCTCAACATAATATTGGGATCATTTATTCTCCTCAGAGGCCTCTATAGAACTGTGCATCCATCTCCTCACTCATGTTTAGACAGACGTATCCTAAGGCACCAGGGCAGACCTGTGTTACTGTGACATCTGGTTCCTTCATTGGCTCTGTATATTTTTCTAGAAATAACTAAATGGCTCTTTTGTGGAAATTTCCAGCCAGAGACTTGGTTCTTATATGACGAGAAAATTTTATTTTTACTTAGACTAAGAAGCTATAGAATATCAGCTCTGCATGCGATCTCTCCTTTACTGTTGAAGCACCTCAGTCACCGGTTGACATTTTCACAATGGATGGTCTTCAGATTTGCATGAGTTGAAGTACATAAGGAGTCTAACCGAAATATATAAAGCTATATTCAAACAGGACAAGGAGGCAGCACAGATGACAAGAGACAGCACCGACCAGGGGGAGCCAGTCATCTCCCCAGCAGACCGAGTACACCTCCGCGTGTTAAATCACAGGGGATTCAGGGTGAAATGGCAAGAGGTGCAGGTCAACACACAGGAATGTTTGGATTGGTGGTATGATATGTGGGGAGGTTGGCAGCAAGCTGTTATGAAAGGGCTTTTCTTAGGAGCTGTGATTATTCTGACTCTGATACTAATCTTCTGCTGTGTAGATCCTTTAGTCGTCACCCTAGTGAGCAGAGCTCTGTCTCAACATGTGACAACAGCTGCCATGTCAAAGGTGGTGGGAGGACCGTCTGAAACGATGAGATCCTGGATCCAACACAGAAAAGGAAAAGACATCGCTGACAATGCCCTGCCTGCAAAATTGCAACATGAAGGAACTGCAGGGATTGACTGCCTAATTTCGAATTAGAATTTAGCAATTAATTGTCAACATACCACAGCACATGGTGC
Source organism: Brienomyrus brachyistius (assembly GCF_023856365.1). NCBI lineage: Eukaryota > Metazoa > Chordata > Actinopteri > Osteoglossiformes > Mormyridae > Brienomyrus > Brienomyrus brachyistius. The sequence goes on along the minus strand of NW_026042364.1, from coordinate 471,102 downwards.
ACAACTACAAAATGCATTCTCTGTATTTAACCCATATGTGACATAGCAGGGGGCAGCAAATTCAGCGCCCAGGGAGCAGTACTTGGGGGTCAGTATCTCAGTGAGGCTTTGCTGGTCGGGGATTCGAACCTACAGTGTTTCAACTACAAGTGCACTTCCCTAACCATAAAGCCACCACGGCCTAATCCGACAGCTGGAAAGAGTAGAATCATGAAGAAGTGTATGTTATGGATGTTGGACTGCAGCACTATCAGTTAATATTGGGGAAAGCGCCCGGCGTTTCCACGCCAACTCCACACTTTACGAGACACACACTTTATAGTTTTACTTGCAAGGGTACCCACACTCTCTGCAATGCAAACTACAGCAGAATGTGTTACAAAGGGTGGTTCCCCTTGGCTCCTTTATTTATAGTCAGTGGGAGGCGCAAGAGTCACGCAGAATAGGGAGGTGAGAACAAGAAGAGAAAGTTCTGGTTTTGCTAAGGTGGGAATGCTATTATTAATATAATCTAAAGAATGAGGGTAACAAAGTAATGTATATACATATTTACATTCATTGCTGAGCCTGAGTAATGCCCCACGTAACTTTGCCCAAACAAAGCCTGAGTAATGCCCCACGTAACTTTGCCCAAACAAAGCCTGAGTAATGCCCCACGTAACTTTGCCCAAACAAAGCCTGAGTAATGCCCCACGTAACTTTGCCCAAACAAAGCCTGACAAAGGCGATGCGTAACTTTTCCCAATGTACCACAATACAATTGTCACCAAAGCAAATGTTAATTATGAATTGCTGAATCACGGAATTATAAAAATCTATAGAATTAAAGAGCAAAATGTTGCATCCTCTCCGTGCAAAAAAGCGTCCACCTCCATCGAATCAACGGAGTCAGCGATGGATGCCTCACTTCCAAAATCATGTTCTGTGCTTCCTCAAACATGAACGTCTTCCGAGCCATTTTTCTTCACTCAAAAATGTTGTGCGAAAATAATTGGGAAAACTCACCGAGATTATCTGTGCAATGCGAACTGGAGACACTCCCACAGATACTGCGCCGACAGAGAAGCATTTGCGCGTTTCTGTCCCCAGTGCGAAAAACAATGGCGAATCAGCACATCCCATACCATTTCTCAAACCTTAGACACACCTCTATTGGACAAAACAAGTGACACTGTAATTTGATGTTCATACAAAAAGTTTATTATAGTGAAACATAACCATGGGCAAAGGTTCAGTGCGTAAAAATTGGTATGCTTGCAGGGAAGCAGAGCGTATATTTTAAAAATACTTGACAACGAAGAATGACAGTGATTGATTCGTATACATAGGAGATCAAGCTTTCAAACGAGGGTAACTATTCATTCAGTGGTTTTCTTCAAAAACTCTGGAGATGAAAAACACAGCACGTGTTTACAGAATGCTAACTGAAATTTTTCTGCGATGAGTGAGCAAGCTATTTGAGAGCATGACAGTCATTTTTATGGGAAAATGTGTGTTTTGTCTTTTTTGGAATTTAACAAGCGGTTTTTGTTTGATCTTACACGTTTGTTTCTTCTGTTGGAGGTCCTTTTACTCTATTAAAAACTTGGATGTATGTGTCCAAACCACTAGAGGGCGAGTTCTGACAAGCCTATAACTGTCCTGAGAAGTTGTTTGAATGCACTTAATGCCTTGACATTTGTTGATGTGCGTGTGCTCTGCTCGAGCAGTAAAGGGGAGATCGCGTGGGCAACCTCATGCTGGGTCCATGCGCTGTGTGTGGGGTGGGTAATGGGGGAGACCTCATGCTGGGTCCATGCGCTGTGTGTGGGGTGAGTAATGGGGGAGACCTCATGCTGGGTCCATGCGCTGTGTGTGGGGTGGGTAATGGGGGAGACCTCATGCTGGGCCCATGCGCTGTGTGTGGGGTGGGTAATGGGGGAGACCTCATGCTGGGTCCATGTCCTGTGTGTGGGGTGGGTAATGGGGGAGACCTCATGCTGTGATGTACGTGGACATAAGCCTCCTCAGGACACGGAGAACAGACAATCCTAGGGGAGAGAGATACCCTATTGGAGATAGGTGCTAATTGTTACTAACTGGCCAGCCCCATCCTGTAGGACACGATAATATCAGTATGTGTCAATCATGGTCATTATTGCTGGCCAATATTACATGTTTATCAATATTAGATCCCTATCAGTACTTCTCCCTGACCATCATATATGTTGGAAGATAGATGAATGGAGTTTTTCAACACGCAGACAAAAGCATGCCATTAGAAATGGGAACAATATATAAATAATATAAATGGTGTGCTCTGTTGTGAAAGCTATACATTCTATATTCAATGTACAGGGTCTGTTGTGTGTAGTACTCATGTGTCAAAGGTGTACTGCGTCAATGAAAATGGTACATTGTTTGGATATCTAGGGCTACTTCAAAGCGTGACCTGGGTGAGGTAGAGATCAAACAGGGTCTTAAATGAAGCAGGTATTGTTCTCTCTGTGTGGTTTTTACTCTTTGCAAAGTGAGCCCAACACAGTGCAGTCAGTGGGTCAGTCTTCCTGAGCTGCATCTAACCAGTGGAAACATCTGCAGCACTGCAGAGAAGCACTCAGCAGACAAACAAACGAAAACAGCTTACAGCTGTATGTCACTTTTCAAGACTGGGACTGAAATAGACAAGACAACAGGGTACAGCTGGGTACAATCAGGGAAGCACATGTGGATAATCAGGGGGGCGTGGCACACACGAGGATCGGGCTCCGTAAAATCCCATGATTCAGTCTCAGAAGCACTGGCTCCCCTGCCCTCCTTCTGAATATTATTAAAGCTACACCCTGAACACTCTGTGTGACTGACATGAATAAGAAGCATCTTTATTCATAATCTCTGCAGCGGAGGTCAGAATACAGAGTGTCATTATTCCCGTCTTTCTTCTGTCTCCTGGGTTTTGGCTTCTTAAGGTTCAGGGCAGCGTAATTCAGTGTGTCCTCGTCATGGCACTGTGGAGACAAAGATGGCAGAATTGGATGGATCAATTCGGTTTGCTATCACTTACATGTACAAATTGCTCTTAAATGCTGATCCCAGGATGGAAGTCAGTTGGAATTTTTTTGCTGATTTTGATACCATACTTGCTTATGTGACCATTCCACTTTTGATGAATCACTGTTTTTCTGATCTGTTTAAAATATACAATAAATTAACATATTATATAATTTCACACAATATAACAATTCAATGGTAGGATAATATTCCTAATTTTGGGAGGAAATTAACACTTAGTAAAAATTATTTCTGTCAATTTCAGTGTATGTTTGGATATGTGTTGTTTAGTACTGTATGATATGTTATGTATAGTAGAAAAGCTATACAAATATTTCAAGAGATTTGAAGTGTCACAACAAGGAAAGGAACAACCTGTGGACTGGAGTAAGGTGAACGGAGAGGGCAAAACTTTGAGGCAAAACTTTGACAGTTATTGGGAAAACCAAATGCAACCACGAGGGATCCAAACAGGAGAACAGGGAACAAGCAGGGGAAAGACCCAGGGGCAGAGAAAGATGCGGGAAGATGAGCACAGTGACAGGCACAGTGACAGGCACAGTGACAGGCACAGTGACAGGCACAGTGACAGGCACAGTGACAGGCATATACAATAACTAACGATGGGACAACGAGTAATGGAGTGGCTCATTAGGGCCACACTGGGGAGGGGACAGGAGGGCCAGGCAGACTAATAAATGTTATTTATATGCAACTTACTGCAACATGTGTTGTATATTTCAGTATATTTAGCAAAATACTAAAGATTTAATAAGAAAACACAAAGATCTTACAAAAATCTTTAAATACATAAGGAAAGATTTAATAAGCGATTTTAGAGGGTAACCCAGTGGTTTTCCAATACGAAAATTGTATCTAGTATTAATCAATTCTACTCTGTTATAAGCACATGAGTCTTTGTTAAAAACTACATTTTGTCCTTCTTCTGAGTGCATAAAGCCGGGCAGCGTACCTGCACAGTGTGTACAGGTCAGTTTACATCTTATATAAATGAGAGCAATGTTCAGAATAATGCTGCAAGATAAAACTATCAGCAAGTCAGAGTGAAGAGGATCCAGCAGCTTCTGAAAGCCTGTAACAGAGAGATAGATTTCAGCATAATGATATAGAGACACATTTCCCATTTGCTTACATTACATTACTTAAAGATCAAATCGATAATAAATTAAAGTAGATAGAAGTTATCCATTTTTAACACATTTTTTTATATTTAGCATTTTAACATTTATTAATATATTCAAGATTATTAAATTAACAATTATGTAATTGAATGTAAGTGCATATACACATAAATTAGGAATTACATTACTTCAAATAGTATAAGAAATAAATTCACGTCCAAATAGCAAAAAAAAAGCAAAACAGAAGCAGATATACTCCCCACACTAGGTGTTACCATCTATATCCAGCTGTGTGCCGTTCCCAAACAGCATCTCCCCACGCTGGGTGTTACCATCTATATCCAGCTGTGTGCCGTTCCCAAACAGCATCTCCCCACGCTGGGTGTTACCGTCTATATCCAGCTGTGTGCCGTTACCAAACAGCATCTCCCCACTCTGGGTGTTACCATCTATATCCAGCTGTGTGCCGTTCCCAAACAGCATCTCCCCACGATGGTTGTTACCGTCTATATCCAGCTGTGTGCCGTTCCCAAACAGCATCTCCCCACACTGGGTGTTACCATCTATATCCAGCTGTGTTTCGTTCCCAAACAGCATCTCCCCGTACTGGGTGTTACCATTTATATCCAGCTGTGTGCCGTTCCCAAACAGCATCTCCCCACACTGGGTGTTACCATCTATATCCAGCTGTGTTTCGTTCCCAAACAGCATCTCCCCGTACTGGGTGTTACCATTTATATCCAGCTGTGTGCCGTTCCCAAACAGCATCTCCCCACACTGGGTGTTACCATCTATATCCAGCTGTGTTTCGTTCCCAAACAGCATCTCCCCTCACTGGGTGTTACCATCTATATCCAGCTGTGTTTCGTTCCCAAACAGCATCTCCCCACACTGGGTGTTACCATCTATATCCGGCTGTGTGCCGTTCCCAAACAGCATCTCCCCTCACTGGGTGTTACCATTTATATCCAGCTGTGTGCCGTTCCCAAACAGCATCTCCCCACACTGGGTGTTACCATCTATATCCAGCTGTGTGCCGTTCCCAAACAGCATCTCCCCACACTGGGTGTTACCATCTATATCCAGCTGTGTTTCGTTCCCAAACAGCATCTCCCCACACTGGGTGTTACCATCTATATCCAGCTGTGTGCCGTTCCCAAACAGCATCTCCCCGTACTGGGTGTTACCATTTATATCCAGCTGTGTGCCGTTCCCAAACAGCATCTCCCCACACTGGGTGTTACCATCTATATCCAGCTGTGTTTCGTTCCCAAACAGCATCTCCCCGTACTGGGTGTTACCATTTATATCCAGCTGTGTGCCGTTCCCAAACAGCATCTCCCCACACTGGGTGTTACCATCTATATCCAGCTGTGTTTCGTTCCCAAACAGCATCTCCCCTCACTGGGTGTTACCATCTATATCCAGCTGTGTTTCGTTCCCAAACAGCATCTCCCCACACTGGGTGTTACCATCTATATCCGGCTGTGTGCCGTTCCCAAACAGCATCTCCCCTCACTGGGTGTTACCATTTATATCCAGCTGTGTGCCGTTCCCAAACAGCATCTCCCCACACTGGGTGTTACCATCTATATCCAGCTGTGTGCCGTTCCCAAACAGCATCTCCCCACACTGGGTGTTACCATCTATATCCAGCTGTGTTTCGTTCCCAAACAGCATCTCCCCACACTGGGTGTTACCATCTATATCCAGCTGTGTGCCGTTCCCAAACAGCATCTCCCCACACATGGTCACGGCGCAGTAGTAAGTCCCAGCATCGGAGAGGCTGAGGTTCCCCTTGGGGAGGCTGTAGACGCAGCTCCGTGTAGGAGATCCAGCCTCAGGGCTCTTCTCACACTCATCACTGCTGTTCCTATGGCTGTAAATGACTCCAGGAAGGGATTCTCCTGATCCATGTCTGAACCAGTAAACACTGTGTTCTCCTGCACAGCTCCCAGTCTCTATCGTACACTGCAGGCTCACAGAGTCTCCTGGCTGCAATGTGTCAGACACAGGCTGCTGTACCACAGTCCTGCTGTTGGAGTCTTTACCTGTAAAGCAAAATGTTCATGATGACAGCCCTTTGAGAATAACAATGGAAAATACAGATCCTCAAAAATTGTTCTTACAGATTTTTCAGAGGTTTGGGAACTGAATCGATCTTCTTCTAGCCATCCAAGAAATCAGTAACTTCTTGGAGAACAGCTGACATTCTTGTCTTTTTTTATTGTATTACTGCTTATTAGTATATATCCGGTAACACTATACATTAACTGCACCTACATAATACCTAAATAAAAATTATATAATAACAAACATTATGATCATATAATGTCTTGTATTAATGTATGAAGGTAGATGAATATAATTAATTTCAATTCAAAGAAATTAAGTGTGTAAAGTGTACTTTATATTTTCAGGATTTTCGTGACTTTACATTTGGTTTATGTTGCCCCTTTTCCACAGGAAGGTATTTATTGGTTTTGCATATTTAGCTCTTGATGTGTTTTGGTATTTTTGAGCATTTTGCTGTAGTACCTGCATGATTTAATTAAAGAGCCGAAGAGCTGTTTGCCCATTACTAGTTTGTCTATCTTTTAACATTAAAGAAAAAGTATACATAGTAAAAGGAATTACTTGGTTTGGTAGTTGCTCCTATTAATTTTATTATGTGCACAAAAGTAAGTTTTTCCGTTCAACCATAGCACTACAGCGAAAAGCAAAACATCATGGCAAATGCAATTATGCTTTATTCCAATACACATTGCTAATTTTTCATTATTATTACATTTAGTCAGCATAATATCTTCAAAGGTTTCATGATTTAATTTGCAATCTTCTGGCCTGAAATCTTTTCCTGCTACACTGAAGACTCTCTCAGCCTGTGCAGAGAAAGCTGCAGCCAAAGGGTTGGCATCCTCTGATAAACATGGTTGGCTCAGGTATCGGTGACATTATGTGAAGCTTTCATGGCAGGAATAGGGACTAGTTTGACTTTTGATGCAGGAAAAGTGTTTGGGACGTTTCTTAGGTTAGAAACTGCAGTCACTGCAGCCAACACTGACTTTTAAGGAGAGACACTCAGCTCTTCCTATGAGCAGATCCACCATGGTGCACAAAATGACAGTATAATTATTGTTTTAGGTGACACTTCAAATGTTGCATTATTTCATTCTGAACAAAATGACATTTTTATAACAATGACGTATAACAATGTTAATGTGTTTATGTATAACTCATATTTAAATAATAGACTGTATCGTTAAAAGCTACACCTACAGTACGTATATGAACTTGAATTTGAATCCAAATCCTTTTTCGTTCTTCTTCTTTAAATTCAAATATGAATTTCAATGCCACAACCTGTTTTCAACCACAATTCAAATTTAATTCAGATTAACAAAATGAACTGAAATTCTGAATTTTAGGACACGTATTTGAGAATTTCATTCTCAAATCATTTCTGATTGGTGCACATCCCTAGTTCATATGTTAAATCATGCAAGGACGCAGAGACGTGCTGTGGCTGGGTTTGAACAAGCGACCATCTGATTACAAGCACACAGGCATTAGATCTTCTAATCACACTTAAAAGGCAGATTAAATGTTCTTTCCACCATGCAAACAGAAGTTAAATTGTAGCTTTACTGCTTACATTTACATTCACACATTTGCATTTAGAACAAGCATTTTAAGTGGTGTACATGACAGTAAATGGTGAATCAGTTTATTTGCCACTCTACACATTACATTGGCGCCCATTATAAGGAACTGTACAGCAACATTGCAGTTTCACAGTAGCTTTGATGAATTTCTGGAATCACCCTTAACATCTGCAAAACTGTAAGTGCATTTCCCAAAACAATTCGTGCAAACAGCACCACACAGATGGACTGTCTACAAAAAAGTCATAGAGGCCACCAGCAGCCCGCATACCACACCGTAAGGGTGTATGTTAGGATGCTCTCTATGGCAGAGCGGTAGGAGGCCACCAGCAGCCCGCATACCACACCGTAAGGCCGTATGTTAGGATGCTCTCTATGGCAGAGCGGTAGGAGGCCACCAGCAGCCCGAATACCACACCGTAAGGCCTTATGTTAGGATGCTCTCTATGGCAGAGCGGTAGGAGGCCACCAGCAGCCCGCATACCACACCGTAAGGCCGTATTTTAGCATGCTCTCTATGGCAGAGCGGTAGGAGGCCACCAGCAGCCCGCATACCACACCGTAAGGCCGTATGTTAGGATGCTCTTATTAGGATTAAGTTAGGATTAACGCAACTTAATGTATCAAAACAGCCACCACAAATCACCAAATTTCTCGCGAATGTATCTGGCCATAAAGACTTACTTGACAAGAAATCAAAACCGAAATGCTACGAATATGGACTTTAAGCCTTTTCTTTATGGGCGTCAATGGAGGGGAAAACGCTTGACGTAAGATGAAGTCCATATTCCTAGCATTTCGGTTTTGATTTCTTCCCTGGCATGGGTGACGGGTACACCACGTTCCCCAAGCCACGTTAGCCTCGAGCGAACTGCCCGGAGAAACCGCTCACACCAGCGCTGCAACCCGATCTCCTCCCCTTTTAAACACACATTTCTATGGCGTTAAATTAGTGCCAAAAGTCGTGCGCATAAAAACCACGCGCGCATGCGCTCGCGAACAGAAAATCCATGCTCTCTACGCGCTCGCGATTGCACAGCACTCACTCACTCGCTCGCTGTTAAATTAGTGCCAAAAGTAGAACCACGCGCGTGTGTGTGCTCGAGTGCTGAAAACCCATCCCCTCTACGCGCTCGAGTCTGCACAGCACTCGCTCGCTCGAATTTCCCACTTCGTCTTACCATATATAAAAGAATGGGCCAATGTACGGTAAATTGCATTGTGAATAAAATTTACTTATTATAACATCACAAAGCCAATTTAATAAATTCAAATCCTGGGAAGAGCGCTCGTCAGATATCAGTTCTCGGGTTAGTGTTAGCAGACTATAGGCGAAACCACCTTAAGTGCTATCTGTTAATGTTTATTAAATTAGCATTAAAATGGAGTGGTTTATAATATCTTTTGTCCTTGTAGCTGCTAAATACACTCATTATTAAAGCCATAAAGTTGTCTGCCTACTACATTGGAATCTGCACTTAATAAGTGTTTTTGATGGATTTTATTTAACTTTATTTGACTCTGATCCTTAGATCTAATGTCATACTTCTTCACTTATATTGTTTGTGAAAAGGTTTACCACGATCAAACAGAGCAGCCACTATATCATCATACAAGAACAAGCACCTCACAAAACAAAAACATTTCATTTTCATAATTAAATCTTTTGAATGGTAGGCCTAGTGTGTGGATCAGAGACAAGATCTTGACACCTCATTAACTATAATTTGTTCTGTGAACAGCTCAGATACCATCTTCTCGAAAGTCTTCTGCATAAAATAGAAATTGGATTCAGCGCGACTCCACTAAATTTGGATTACCTGGAGTTCCTTTGTCATCAGGAGCTGTATCTTCTGCAGGCCCTGTCTAATCACATTGAAGTACCTCCTGCTATCACCCTGGCTTTGCAAGAGCTCTTTGACCTTGTGAGGGCACATCTGGAACGTCCAGCCCCATGTGTCACACAGGAAGTCGCTGCCACCAATAGACGACCCAAGATTTTGATTGAAGAACAACGTTTGAAAGAAATGCTCCATACTCAACTTCCTGTGCCTTGCATAGCCACACTGATGGGTGTTTCAAGAAGAACAATCTTAAGAAGAATGAAAGAGTATGAGCTCTGTGTTAGGGACACATATAATTCCATCAGTGATGAGGAACTTGACAATTTGGTTTCTTCTGTCAAGAATGATCTACCAAATGCAGGCTACAGTATGGTCAGAGGGAGGCTGCAGTCAATGGGCTACAGGGTTCGGTGGAGAAGAGTTGCAGCCTCCATGCATTGGGTTGATTCCATGCGCATCATATCAAGGCTGTCAAGTCTTGGCCCTGGGTAATGAGTTGTAGAGCTGCGCAGGAACTGAGAGCCCAAGCTGTTGGACATTCCACTGGACTGGGAGACTGGGGTGAGCGAGGAGGAGCTCATTGACCAGAAACTGGGATACTGGCTGCGTGTGAGCAATGGGGTGGAGATTAAGGAAAGACGTTAAATCAGCATGCAGTGTTGCCTGGAAACATCAACAAATATACTACAGTGTCACTTTACTAAAACAATATCAAAATAATGCCTATTTTTTATTCATTTTACTTGTAGAGTGCAAAGTACAAAGGAAAACAAAGAGTAACTATGGCGAAATAAATCAAAGCATGTCCCAGAATGCAGTGATGGGCCTGAATGGATCAGGACAGAAGAAGGTGAAAGACCTGTTAACGAGGTGAGACGATGCAGACACAGGCCAGGATGTGGGTATAGGCGAGAACAAGAGGGAAGACGGGGGCCCGCGACTCAGCATGGGGGCAGGTGGGGGAGGGGAGGCACGGGCTCACCTGGAGCTGCTCCCGGAGGTGCCGCTATGACTCATGGGTAACATGCCGGAATGGGACGGCACCTGTAGGCTGGACCAGTGGTCATGGGACGGCAACATGGACAGACAGGTAGACGAGCTGTCTGAATAAGCAGCTGCAAGTATAAAATAAATGAAGCAGGTATGTGGTGGGCAGTGTTACAGCGTCCTTAATATGGTCAATACAGAAAAGGCATGTTATCATGTTATGTATATACTGCCTCCAGTTACTTAATGCCTAACTTTAATACATTGATTGATTTGTTCACTGCTGCAGCCTGTGTCAACTTTCCTTTCAGACAGATGTAAAGTCCTTTCTGTTTTTGTTCTGTGGAGTTTTTTTTTAACCGCATATGGCTGAATTCTGTTAAACCTCGGACTGAAGAAAATTGTGTTCATTGAAAAGCAAATATCAAAAACTCAGTCTGCAGGAATGTTTTTCAGAATATTTCTGTGGACTTTTGGAAATTTCACGAAATTCAATCACTCAATTACATTAACACTGAGTGAGATTTCATTCATTTGGAAATTTGCTCTTCAATCGATAACTGAAGGAGTGCTGTGAATGCAGAGGTTATCCATCCATACATCCATTTTCCAAACCGCTTATCTTACTGGGTCGCGGGGGGTCCGGAGCCTATCCCGGAAGCAATGGGCCCGAGGCAGGGAACAACCCAGGATGGGGGGCCAGCCCATCGCATGGCACACTCACACACCATTCACTCACACATGCACACCTATGGGCAATTTAGCAGCTCCAATTAGCCTCAGCATGTTTTTGGACTGTGGGGGGAAACCGGAGTACCCGGAGGAAACCCAGAGGAAACCCCACGACGACATGGGGAGAACATGCAAACTCCACACACATGTGGCCCAGGCGGAGACTCGAACCCGGGTCCCAGAGGTGTGAGGCAACAGTGCTAACCACTGCACCACCATGCCGCCCCCTGTATGCTATTTCATTGTATAAAAAGAAACTTACTGTACTGTACAATAAAGTATTTCACCACTGCTTCTTCCTCAGCTCCCACCGTTTGCTAGCACATGCCTCTTTTGATTTCTTAGTGCAATCTGTGCTTTAGTTTTTTCGTGAAATGTAAGTGCAGTATCTGTTTATTAAGTGCTGTGGTTTAATATGTACATTATTATTTCAGTACTGTGTATACTGTCCTTAATGTCTTGCCTCTCTCGTATAACTTGAGATACACCCAAATTGACTTGCAACAAGTGGTCCTGGTTCCAAATGCGGAAGTTGATGGATACTTGTATTTTATATGTATTCCATCGCTCGATTACATAAACACTGAGTGAGATTTCATTCCCATTACTGCAACTTATGCAGAGGATTATGACTTATTACTTTAGGTTATCGGACTGAGTGAGTTTTGGAAATTTGCTCTTCAATCGATAACTGAAGCAGTGCTGTGAATGCAGAGGTTATATGCGTCGCATATCAACAGAACTGTATGTTTATGTCTTGTCTTAATTATTTTGATTAAATGTCTGACTATTCCCAATATGTGTGAACATACTTGGCCAAATAAAGCTGATTCTGATTCAGTCAGAGGGTAATCGTCGGTGTGCTGTACTATCGTGGTGACCCACACAGAGAGCTTAGGACCATGATTTCAGTGTGTGCTTGTGTGAGGGGACAGGCAGGGCGGCTGGTCACTGGGTGATGCACTCCTGTGGGTATAGGGGCTGGGATAGGGTGCAAAGCGGTTACTCCTCAAGGAGGAGTAACGGTCACAGCCGTGGGGGGAGGAGAGGGAGAGGGTGCTCCCAAAGTGGGGGTGTGGGTTTGATGAAGAGCAGAGAGACCCTGAGCCTGGGATGAACCAGCTGCCTACTGAAACGAAAGCGGATAAAGACAGAAACTAGAACCTCAAACTAAACAACACAAACAACAATATCAAGTTATATTCAATCATTAAACCGTTATATATTTAATCTAAAGAATAGTAATAAATATCGTTCCGATTCAAAATATAATTTACGGGTGAATCTTATGACTTGCATTGGGAAACAGGAAACGGGCCAAGCTGCAGGGCCAGTTCTAAGGCATAGTGCGAGGCGCCCAGAAAGGGGGCGCGGTCTGGGCGGAGTCAGCTAAAGAAGAAAAAGGCCTGACCTTTTTCTGGATGCTGTGGACTGTGTTTGTGTGTGAGCTGCAGCTGCATGTTCCTTACATTTTTTTATTAACACCAGCACCGTGAGGGTTGGCCTGGACTGGGTCCTGCCCTGCACGGTTGAAGGCATGTTGAGTAATTGTTTGTATTAAAAATACATTGGATCAAGTCAAATTATTTTAATGAAGAATTAACATCTAAAAGCTGCTAGTAGACCGTGGGAAAATAATTTTTCTATTTTCTTTCTACCATCTCGTGGCCAAAAGTAGGTATTGCAATTTCAGTAAGAAATGATTTGTTTTCAAATTGCAGTACCTACTTTTGGCCACGAGATGACAGCAAGAAAATAGAAAAAATATTTTCCCACGGTCTACTAGCAGCTTTTAGATGATAATTTTTCATTAAAATAATTTGACTTGGTCCAATGTATTTTTAATACAAACAATTACCACACAAAGCTGCTAGTAGACCGTGGTAAAATATTTTTTATATTTTCTTGCTGCCATCTCGTGGCCAAAAGTAGGTACTGCAATTTCGGTAAGAAATCATTTGTTTTCAAATTGCAGTACCTACTTTTGGCCACGAGATGGCAGCAAGAAAATAGAAAAATAATTTTCCCACGGTCTACTAGCAGCTTTTAGATGTTAATTCTTCATTAAAATAATTTGACTAGGTCCAATGTATTTTTAATACAAACAATTACCACACAAAGCTGCTAGTAGACCGTGGTAAAATATTTCTTATATTTTCTTGCTGCCATCTCGTGGCCAAAAGTAGGTACTGCAATTTCGGTAAGAAATCATTTGTTTTCAAATTGCAGTACCTACTTTTGGCCACGAGATGGCAGCAAGAAAATAGAAAAATTATTTTCCCACGGTCTACTAGCAGCTTTTAGATGTTAATTCTTCATTAAAATAATCTGACTTGGTCCAATGTATTTTTAATACAAACAATTACCACACGAAGCTGCTAGTAGACCGTGGTAAAATATTTTTTTAATTTTCTTGCTGCCATCTCGTGGCCAAAAGTAGGTACTGCAATTTCGGGAATAAATCATTTAATTGTTTTCAAACTGCAGTATTTAAATTTTGCCACAAGACGGCAGTATAAAGAGCGAAAAAACATTATTTTACTAAACAAAAACAGTTTTTTTACGCAATAAAGCAATTTTAAAATTGTTTCACTTTCCAAAAAAGTTTGCATCAATAATTACCATATAAAGCGGCCACAGGACCGTGGGCAAATCATCAATTTAATGTTAAAATTGCAATTATGGGGAAAAATGATAATCTGAATATTCTCATAAGGACAGCAAAAGGTAGTATGTAAAATTAACAACTATTTTCCTTGTACTGGTTTGTAATTCTGCTGAGGCCCCATGGGATTAATAATTTTCCCCATCTTGCTCTCCATAAAGGCAAGAACAAGCTTGGGGGTCACAGTGAAGAGACTGCTACCTTGAGGCCCCCAGGGTTTTCAGGTCTTGTTCAAAAGCCTGTGGACATGTGGCTATCCTGCCAATTCCGAGCACGAACCGTCGGCCTTCTGATCACAGCCACAGAGTCTTAGTCTGTTGAACTACACACTCATTATATGTATTTCACTCTTCTGACCCTTATTCTTAAGTTGTTGTAGTGTTTCCATCATATGTAAGAGGGCCTGCCCATCAGAGTAATGTACATCCTGTGACATGTATTGACTATCAAGACAAATTGAAACACGGTGTATTAGGCTGTCAATGAGTACTGGACTAGGGCGAAAATCTGTCTGATAATCTACCTATTAACTAGAAGAGTACAAACTGGAGACGGATCCCCTAATACAGAGGGATTAACGTCTGTGCCACATCCAGAACCATTCAGTGTAGGAGTCTGGTGGTTCTACTGGATACTGACAAGTACCCAGCCCCTTTGTTCCCTCTGATAATCATCAGTCCTCCTCTGAATGCCTTCACCACTCTATTCCTGAATAGGTACACATTTAAATATGTTAGCAAGATCAAGGTATTGGGATAACCGTTAGGTTCGCTGTTCAGAGAGTTGCAGTGAAAACCATCATACACAGTGGCCCTTTCTGGATAAGATTACCTCCCTCTGATCTAAGGGATCAAGATCAAAGCAAGGTGCATTGCAATGTCTGATACCCAGCACACTACAGCATATAAAATACAGGTATCCATCAACTTCCGCATTTGGAACCAGGACCACTTGTTGCAAGTCAATTTGGGCGTATCTCAAGTTATACGAGAGAGGCAAGACATTAAGGACAGTATACACAGTACTGAAATAATAATGTACATATTAAACCACAGCACTTAATAAACAGATACTGCACTTACATTTCACGAAAAAAATAAAGCACAGATTGCACTAAGAAATCAAAAGAGGCATGTGCTAGCAAACAGTGGGAGCTGAGGAAGAAGCAGTGGTGAAATACTTTATTGTACAGTACAGTAAGTAAGCACTTGTTGACCCGGGTTCGAGTCTCCGCCTGGGTCACATGTGTGCGGAGTTTGCTTGTTCTCCCCGTGTCGTCGTGGGGTTTCCTCCGGGTACTCCGGTTTCCCCCCACAGTCCAAAAACATGCTGAGGCTAATTGGAGTTGCTAAATTGCCCATAGGTGTGCATGTGTGAGTGAATGGTATGTGAGTGTGCCCTGCGATGGGCTGGCCCCCCATCCTGGGTTGTTCCCTGCCTCGGGCCCATTGCTTCCGGGATAGGCTCCGGACCCCCCGCGACCCAGTAGGATAAGCGGTTTGGAAAATGGATGTATGGATGGATAACCTCTGCATTCACAGCACTCCTTCAGTTATCGATTGAAGAGCAAATTTCCAAATGAATGAAATCTCACTCAGTGTTTATGTAATTGAGTGATGGAATTTCGTGAAATTTCCAAAAGTCCACAGAAATATTCTGAAAAACATTCATGCAGACTGAGTTTTTGATATTTGCTTTTCAATTAACACAATTTTCTTCAGTCTGAGGTTTAACAGAATTCAGCCATATGCTGTTAAAAAAAACTACACAGAACAAAAACAGAAAGGACTTTACATCTGTCTGAAAGGAAAGTTGACACAGGCTGCAGCAGTGAACAAATCAATCAATGTATTAAAGTTGTCACGTGGGTATTATGGGCATGCGGGGTTTTGTTTATATCCTGGTGCCTTTGGTACGTCAGTCGGGATCGTGGGACTAATTAAATGCTTTGACAATTGCGGCGCTGGAACAATGTTTGGGATTGGTTGGGAAAGTGAAGGGGGAGGATCGCATTAGAGAAAAGGCACCCTGGAAGAAAGGAAAGGGGGGAACCGGAGGAGACACCGGAAAAAGGCGCACCGGAGAGTGGACAGAAGGGGAACCGGACGAGGCATCGGGAGAAGACGCACCGGAGAGTGGACAGGGGAGACACCGGACGAGGCAGCGGGAGAAGACGCACCGGAGAGTGGACAGAAGGGGAACCGGACGAGGCGTCGGGAGAAGACGCACCGGAGAGTGGACAGGGGAGCCGACACTGGAGAGCGGAACACCCCGAGTGGCGATCGCGTCTCGAGACGCTCTGTCGGGGAAGGAGTCGCTGGGACGCCGGAGCGGGGGAGAGTAACTGGGCATTCCCCCCGCAGCGAGTTAAGTGAAAACTCTGTTCGCATGGACAGAGCCAAATATCGGGTCGGCGTCTGATCTGGGGTCTGTTTTAGGCTGATGTAGTGGCGGGTGTTTGAAATCAGGTTATCAATCCTCCCTGTAGTGGATACCGTGATATGGTGTCGTTTGTAGTGGGTGTGTACGGGTGTTTCGATTTGTGTGTGTGATTATTGCGGTGCCCTGTGGGGGTGATAAGTGTGCGGTAGTGTGCCTTTGGCGCGGTACTCTCTGTATCCCTATACGGCGATTGCGGGTCGTGCTTCGGTAGAATCTGTTTGCTCGCCTTGTTTTTGTGTCGCCCTTATAGGCTGGGGCGGACGGAACCGGGCTTGTGGGGATCATCTTTTGCACGGACATCGCCTGGCCCCGCTGATCTGATAGTGGGCCCTGAACGGACTAAATTTTATGACGTTTTTGTATGCCATCGGCTAGCCTTGGCATTTTAAAGTGTGTTTTTATTCTTTGTAAAATAAATTGGTAAAATACAAAGCATCGGGTGTTTGGGTGTCTGTGGAGCAACCCATACCAGCACAACCAGTCTGAACCAAATTGGAGGGTCCTGGTGCCGTATGGTAACATCAGGTGGCGTAGTCGGGGCTTATAAGGTTTATTGGGGGGGTTTTATGGTTAGGTTAACCATTGGGTTAAAATAGGGCTAATAATTGCCCCTGTTGCCTTAAGTGTGGCGTTTAGCCCACGTGACGTAGTTGTGACAAAGTTAGGCATTAAGTAACTGGAGGCAGTATATACATAACATGATAACATGCCTTTTCTGTACTGACCATATTAAGGACGCTGTAACACTGCCCACCACATACCTGCTTCATTTATTTTATACTTGCAGCTGCTTATTCAGACAGCTCGTCTACCTGTCTGTCCATGTTGCCGTCCCATGACCACTGGTCCAGCCTACAGGTGCCGTCCCATTCCGGCATGTTACCCATGAGTCATAGCGGCACCTCCGGGAGCAGCTCCAGGTGAGCCCGTGCCTCCCCTCCCCCACCTGCCCCCATGCTGAGTCGCGGGCCCCCGTCTTCCCTCTTGTTCTCGCCTATACCCACATCCTGGCCTGTGTCTGCATCGTCTCACCTCGTTAACAGGACTTTCGCCTTCTTCTGTCCTGATCCATTCAGGCCCATCACTGCATTCTGGGACATGCTTTGATTTATTTCGCCATAGTTACTCTTTGTTTTCCTTTGTACTTTGCACTCTACAAGTAAAATGAATAAAAAATAGCCATTATTTTGATATTGTTTTAGTACAGTGACACTGTAGTATATTTGTTGTTGTTTCCAGGCAACACTGCATGCTGATTTAACGTCTTTCCTTAATCTCCACCCCATTGCTCACACACAGCCAGTATCCCAGTTTGTGGTCAATGAGCTCCTCCTCGCTCACCCCAGTCTCCCAGTCCAGTGGAATGTCCAACAGCTTGGGCTCTCAGTTCCTGCGCAGCTCTACAACTCATTACCCAGGGCTCTTGCACCCGGCCACAGTGCCCCTCTCAGGCTCCCCGCTGTATGACAGCACTGCCCCATCGGAAGTTCATGAAGCCTCACAGTACGACGCCTCTCCCCACGCGCGCTTAGCCACCACCGGGACTCCCATCACTCCTCCTTCCCTGTAGGGCGGCGCACTTCCATTATTATTGCAGTTTCTACTGTCACTCTGTTGCTTTTCCTGGTGCTGGACTTTTGACAGATAAATGCATTATTTGTTGCATTCAGTGACAAAAGTAAGATTGGTCTGTTTAACACCCTCAATATCCACCCTATGAGCCCCTTGTTGGCGGCAGAATCAGGAAGATGTCGGAGAAAGCAGAGGTAAAGTGAATAGTCACCTCGACAATAATGTGGAAACCGCTTATGGTGATCATGCCTGTGTGGGTGAAATGGATCACTACAGTATAAGCGGATGATGATTATAGCCGATTTTTCCCTTTTTCTTTGTCTGACAGTTTACCATCTAATAGGCATTTTTTTCTTTTTATGCACTTTGAGATGTGTCTAGGTCAGATACGACCAAAATATTTTTCTTATTTCAGAAGTGGAAAAAAGATATTGCTCTCAGATTCTGTTCAGTTGTAGCTTTTTAAAATAATGTACCTTGATTTGTGTTTGTTTAAAATGCCATTACCTGCTGCCAGGGACGGATTATGGGTTGTGTGGGCCCCTGGGCAAAACGTTCGCGAGGGCCGCTTACTGGGCCGCTGAATATGTCTGGCCCAGCTAAATTTCTTGGTTTGAAAATCTGGCCCAACTACTTTCCAGACCTGGACTAGCCCTACTGAATCATACACTAATGTTATTCTGTTATGTGGGCTGTTGTGATAGGGAGATTTGCAGGATGCTGCACGACGGGTGGTGTCCCTGCTGCAGAATGCCCTGTCTGAAGCAGCACCTAGAGACAGTGAGGGTTGTTGTTATCACCTTAATATTGTATATACGCAATCTGTTATTTCTTAACTAATATAATTGTAATGTATTCTTCTGATATGTTGTGCACAGCCAACAAAAAAGAGAGAAATGCAAAACCAAAGGAAGGCTTTCTTTTCTCTTAAAAGTCTTTTTTCTAAACCAACTGAGAGTCAGTTAGAGGGGTGTTCATTATCAGTATTGTTGCTGGCATTTCTGAAAATGTGCCAATTTTAGTCAAGTGGCTACTTTTCAAATGCAGTCCCTGGCCAAGATGAAGAAAGTTCATGAAGACTACATGATAATATTAAGCACTGACATAACAAACAACATTTTTACATGCAAAATATACAGGAAATATACATTGCAACAGGCTAGGATAGACAAATAACCAAATACACTTGCAACCCTGACCACTTTAGACCCCAGATTGGAAACTGTTGGTGACTGAGCATATATTTTTTCCAAGATTTGTTTACTTTGCTGAAAGCAATTTAAGGGCTTTCAAGTTCTCACAAATAATAATAAAAAAGATTCTTCCACTATAGCCAGATCCAGTTTCTGTGGGGGGGGGGAGGGTGACAATTTGTAGTAATAACTATTTCCTGCTGAAAAACACTGGTAAACTATCCACATGTCTCTGAATATCTGTGAGTCCCGAGACCTCCATGACACATAGATATAAGTTGCCAGTGTTGATCAGCAGGAAATCTTCTCCAAAGCCCCACCACCACCTCACACCAATCCACCCAGGGCTGTAGATGAACAAACTTCAAATAAATTTGCTGGTAATACAAACCGGATCAACTTGTGGTTTGTGTCCACGTGTACTAGAGACAAAGGCCCTGGTACAGAGTACATTCTGCGTACCACACAGCCAAGACTTGACAACCTTGATATAATGCCCTTGGAATCAACCCTATGCATGGAGGCTGCAACTCTTCTCCACCGAACCCTGTAGCCCATTGACTGCAGCCTCCCTCTGACCGTCCTGTAGCCTGCATTTGGTAGATCATTCTTGACAGAAGAAACCAAATTGTCAAGTTCCTCATCACTGATGGAATTATATGTGTCCCTAACACAGTGCTCATACTCTTTCATTCTTCTTAAGATTGTTCTTCTTGAAACACCCATCAGTGTGGCTATGCAAGGCACAGGAAGTTGAGTATGGAGCATTTCTTTCAAACGTTGTTCTTCAATCAAACTCTTGGGTCGTCCATTGGTGGCAGTGACTTCCTGTGTGGCAGTGGGGCTGGACGTTCCAGATATGCCCTCACAAGGTCAAAGAGCTCTTGCAAAGCCAGGGTGATAGCAGGAGGTACTTCAATGTGATTAGACAGGGCCTGCAGAAGATACAGCTCCTGATGACAAAGGAACTCCAGGTAATCCAAATTTAGTGGAGTCGTGCTGAATCCCATTTCTATTTTATGCAGAAGACTTTCGAGAAGGTGGTATCTGAACTGTTCACAGAACAAATTATAGTTAATGAGGTGTCAAGATCTTGTCTCTGATCCACACACTAGGCCTACCATTCAAAAGATTTAATTATGAAAATGAAATGTTTTTGTTTTGTGAGGTGCTTGTTCATGTATGATGATGTAGTGGCTGCTCTGTTTGATCGTGGTAAACCTTTTCACAAACAATATAAGTGAAGAAGTATGACATTAGATCTAAGGACCAGAGTCAAATAAAGTTAAATAAAATCCATAAAAAACACTTACTCAGTGGAGATTCCAATGTAGCAGGCAGACAGCTTTATGGCTTTAATAATGAGTGTATTTAGCAGCTACAAGGACAAAAGATATTATAAACCTCTCCATTTTAATGCTAATTTAATAAACATTAACAGATAGCACTTAAGGTGGTTTCGCCTATAGTCTGCTAACACTAACCCGAGAACTAATATCTGACGAGCGCTCTTCCCAGGATTTGAATTTATTAAATTGGCTGTGTGATGTTGTATTAAGAAATGTTATTCACAATGCAATTTATTGTACATTGGCCCATTGTTTTATATATGGTAAGACGAAGCGGGAAATTCGAGCGAGCGAGTGCTGTGCAGACGCGAGCGCGTAGAGGGGATGGGTTTTCAGCACTGGAGCACACACACACACGCGCGTGGTTCTACTTTTGGCACTAATTTAACGCAGAGCGAGTGAGTGAGTGCTGTGCAATCGCGAGCGCGTAGAGAGCATGGATTTTCTGTTCGTGAGCGCATGCGCACGTGGTTTTTATGCGCACGACTTTTGGCACTAATTTAACGCCATACATTCCGAAACCATGCCACAGTCGGCTGTTCGACTAACCATTGCAATGGGAGATACCAACACCCGCTCTAAAAATGAATAATTATCTTTGTAGTATGCGTTGTTTCGGTCCCAAGACACCTACGTACCAATGCTACGCGCAAAGGTGAATAAGTGACTATAGTGCCTTTTGAAAGCCATGACATGAGAACATTGAAATCTTACCAGAACTTTCCGCAAACAACTAAAGAAACTAGTTAGACTATTACACATTATAGGAGTTGCGCGTAAACTCAAACCACTTCAACAAAAAATGAGACGTGCACAGTCAATTTGTCGTAGTTTTATTTTATTTAATACAAACGTAATTAACCGAAATGTCAAATTTGTCAAAGAAGATGCCCAGTACACTATGGCTATGTACAAAATGTCAAAAAAGTCACAACAATAGAAGACATTTTCAGTTAAAGAAAAATGCCTGTAAAATACAGAAGGGAACAATACGTGGCCCTCTCCTCCCTCAGGGATCACCACCCCCTTTATCACTTCCAACTACGCCACCCAATCTTGATTAAGCAGGAAACTACGGCAATTTTACATCGTGTTGCTACAGCCAGGGACTGCACTAATCGGAATATCTATAGACAACACCTTACCTCTCTTCAACGTTGATATATAGTTTAATATCTGACCGTCTATGTTTTTGGACATTGTCAATTCAATTTAATGTTCATGAATTCAACCCCCTTTGAATTAAACGGAATTTTAAAAAAATACCATATACTCCCTCGCATAATTTTCTGAAATAGTAAATGTAATCATGATCACATCTATACATCTACAATTCCACTTGTTTATGGCGTAAACTGTCCGATCACATACAGAATTTTTATAGCCTCTTAATTCCAACCACTGAGTCTTTCTGCTTATGTATTTCCATATCCACGCCGCTCGCGGATACGATTGCGCACGCGCAGAGCGCAGGATTTCAAAATCTGCCAGCAGCTTGATGCGTGGTCCAACAAACATCCAGCTTGTTAAAGTAGGTTAATAATCGTGAGAGAACCAGGTTCCTTCATGTTAGCTTAGTGATTTTGCTCTTACCCCTCTTGCTTCATTATGGATTTCAACAACTTTGCTTGTGGAAAAATGAATTACTGAAGGTCTCTGTGGCATGCAGATTTCTTCAGCCACATTTGCCAAATCCTTCTCTATTGTCAGAAGTTCTGCGCTAGAGGGAGGTTTACTGGTCTTATACTCTTCTGGCACCTTGTGTGATTCCTGACTTGGGACATCAGTTTGGCTCCTTCTGTATGTGGTTTACATTGTATTTGTTCTTTAAAGTTGCCCCTTCAGAATTAGACAGTGTAACCAGCTTGCCACATATTGCCTGGATGACATAAGGTCCGGTAAAATCCGGTTCCGTTCTTCCTCCTTTCCGTCCCCGCTTCCTCATGTTGAACAGAAGCGCCTCATCTCCAACATGATAAACTGTGTTTTGGTACCTCTTTTGTATTCGTTTACCACATGCCTGCTTCTGTTTTTCCTGTGACTAGGAGATGTTTTCAGCTGTTGTTGCTTATTGTCTCAACTACTTTATTTTTTTCATCAAAAAACGTGCCGTAGCTTTTCTCATTGGGAAGAATAATTGTGGAAAGCTGAAGTGGAAAAACATTCATAGCAAATTATTATTATTCACAGATCATGATAAAGAGTTATTTTTCTAAAAGCATTAAGAACAATGTAATTTGCTGTTTCAAGATATGTTTTTAAATAACTACTTGTCAGTCATAAGAAACTCTTCAACACACATGATCCGATCTTGCCACAAATCATTTTTAATCTCACTTTTGTTGCCAGCAGTTCAGACATTAATGGCTGTGTGTTGAGTTATTTTGAGGGGACATCAACTTTACACCATTATACAAGCTGTACACTGATTACTTTACATTCTATCAGAGTTTCATATCTTTAGCGTTGTCCCTTGAAAAGATATAATAAAATATTTACAAAAATGTGTGGGGTGTACTCACTTTTGTGAGATACTGTATATTAAGGGATTGATTGTCAATAATATCAGTAATTCCTGATGTAATGTTAAAAGAATAGAGCCTATCTCACACAGTTCTAAAACAACCTCAAAAACAGACTTACCGTTTTATGTCATCATTCGTTTTCTCATCCAGGCCATTGGTTTGGGGATGATATGCAGCAGTGATCAACGGCAGAACAGGGGCTCTGAACGCAGTATGGATGAAAAAGGAATTAACCATCTCTCTCAATATAAAATTAGGATCATTTATTCTCTACAGAGGCCCCCATAGAATAGTGCATCCATCCCCTCACTCATGTTTAGACAGACGTAAGGCAGCAGGCCAATGACATTCAGAACAGCAACAACATCAACAATTGTACAGCTAGTTTTAAAATTTAATAAAAAAGACAAACCAATTAGGTAATATTAATGAAATTATTAAAACGTGCAGATTAATAGTCAGAAATAATTTGCGATTTTAAGAGCGGAAAGGATACATTAAAACTCAATTACATTTATGCCTTAATAATAAAAAAAAGGTTTTTGAATTTTACATCATGATAAATGAGAACTATATGTGATTACTAATTACTGTTGACTAATTTCCTGTCTGGACGTTTCCCTTCTCATTGTTAAAGGTAATTATATGTCTGGGTGCCAGTCAGTGGAAGCACACAGACATGTTGGCCAGCTGTCATATTCATTCAGCACCAGCCCATCAAGTAGAGAATTCAGCACCACGGACAGTGACCTGTGTTACAATGACATCAGGTCATTGGCTCTAAATATTTTTCTAGAAATAACTAAATGGCTCTATTGTAGAAATTTCCAGCCAGAGTCTTGTGGTGCGTTTGTTTTTCTCTCGGAACTTGGAAATTCCGAGTTGGGTGACATCACATCCGACAATCTCCCGTTCGAGCTAGCACAACTCGGAACAAACATGGCTGCCTCCATGAATACGCTGCTGTGTTGTTGCTTTATATTTTAGCAGTTATGGAGTAAGATTATTATTTCAGACAAACAAACAAGAAACAGGAACTAGTCAAACCACATTAAAAGCTTTATAAAGTATTTTAGTACATTCATAGCGATGTTCTTTTTTCGAGAGGCAAACAAACTACAAACAAACCAAAAACACTAACAAGTCTGGTAAAAATCTGATATTGCATGTTAGGATACTGTTTACGGTCACGATATGGTACTCTTTAAATCGAACACATGCAATTACATTAATAATTACTAATAATTATAAATAATAATAATAATTAATTTAACAAAATAAAAATGTTTAAAGATTTGTAAAATAAAATTAATGTTGAGTGTGTAAGCCGCCATGTTGAAATTACGTCACAGGGGCAACTCGGACAAGAAGATTCTGTCAGACATTAACGTCATAAAAGAGGCGTTTCCAACTATTTCAAGAATAGGATATGGTAGGATGAAAATGGCAAAGGTATGATAGGATAAGGTAGTACAGGAACGGCTAATATAAGATAGAATAAGATAAGATAGGATAAAAATGGTTAAGGTATGATAGAATAGGCCAAGATAGGATAGGAATGGCTAAGGTAAGGTAGAATAGGATAAGGTAGGATAGGAATGGTTAAGGTAAGATAGGGTAGGATGTTGTAGGATAAGAATGTGTAGTATAGGATAAGATAGGATAGGAACAGCTAAGATATAATAGAATAGGATAAGGTATGATAGGAATGCCAATTGTAAGTTAGAATAGGATGTGGTAGGATTAGAATGGGTAAGATAGGATGGAATAGGATGAGGTAGGAAAGGAACGGGTAAGATATGATAGTATAGGCTAAGGTAGGATAGGAATGGTTAAGATAGGATAGGATGTGGTAGGATAAGAATGTGTAGGATAGGATAAGATAGGATAGGAACGGCTAAGATATAAAAGAATAGGATAAGGTAGGATAGGAATGCCAATTGTAAGTTAGAATAGGATGTGGTAGGATTAGAATGGCAAAGATATGATAGGATAAGGTAGTATAGGAACGGCTAATATAAGATAGAATAAGATAAGGTAGGATAAAAATGGCTAAGGTGTGATAGAATAGTCCAAGATAGGATAGGAATGGCTAAGGTAAGATAGAATAGGATAATGTAGGATAGGATTGGTTAAGGTAAGATAGGATAGGATGTGGTAGGATAAGAATGTGTAGGATAGGATAAGATAGGATAGGAACGGCTAAGATATAATAGAATAGGATAAGGTAGGATAGGAATGCCAATTGTAAGATAGAATAGGATGTGGTAGGATTAGAATGGGTAAGATAGGATGGAATAGAAAAAGTTAGCATATGAACTGAAGTTGATGATGTGCATTACTACTAATCCTGCTGACCTTTCTCTCCTGCAGACAGGGGCAACGCCGGAGGAAAAAGGACACTGGAAACGGAAAGCTGGAGTGTTGGGGAGTGATGGGGACTGGAGGGAACAAACAACTAACCTTCCTTTCCTCCCAAAGTCTGCCTTTCCAGGACTGGCAAAGGTGGCCCATGGATTGGACCATGCCTCACGCGATGCAATGGTTCAGTTGGTCCAGAGACACTGGACCGCCCCTTCATTCACGGCTTATGCTCAAACTTTCATTTCCAGGTGTTCCACATGTATGACTCACAACATGGGTCGTGCATTGAAGCCACCAACTGCCACAACTCCTCCAGCTGAGGGTCCTTTCCAACATTTGCAGATGGATTTCATAGAACTAACACCCTGTAGAGGTTATCGTTATTGTCTGGTGGTTGTTGATCTCTTTTCCAGATGGGTGGAAGCCTTCCCGGCCAAGCAAGCAACGGCCCAGATAGTTGCGAAAAATCTGTTAAAAGAGATAACCCCACGATGGGGTGTTCCAGCCCGCATTACCACTGACAATGGTACACATTTCTCTAATCAGGTGGTCCACAAGCTCTCTGAGTGGTTCCAAACCGACCTTCGACACTACTGCGCTTATCACCCGCAGAGTGGAGGGATTGTTGAAAGAGCAAACCAGACTCTGAAATTAAAATTGGCAAAACTGTGTAGTGACACGGGACTAGATTGGGTGACAGCCCTGCCGATTGTGTTGGGGGCAATGAGAGGCCGCCCACACCAGCAGACAGGATTGGCACCACATGAAATATTGACAGGACGACCAATGCCAGTCCCGTATCCAGGGGGACGGGTGAACTTAGAAACTGTAGATGGCGATCTGTTAACCTATCTGTCTATAATGAAATATAGATGTTATGCAAAATGCATTACCTAATCAGTAATTAACAATTAAGTTTATAATTGTGTTGTTGATTTACACATAGTGGTTGAAACAATGTAATTTACTTGTCATTAATTGAATGTATCAAACAATAATGCAAATCTGCAGAGATCAAAGGGGCTCCACTCCAACAACTGCTGCAAACGCCGCGGCTCCCTGAGTGCCATCACCCGTCAGCTCATCAGTCTCTGCAACCAACTGCCAAGACCCCCCCCCCCCCACTCTGCAAACAAGTAAACCAACTTCCTTTTATTCTAACAACCTAAGCTGTTTTTAACCTGCTATATGACGTTAGGGTCGTGTTCACACAAACTGTGCTTGCTTTGCAGAACAGTATTTCCCTTTTAAGGTTACTCATTTAAATCTGGTCATTGCATTTCCATAATTACACTGTTTGTTTCTATTCCGTTATTTCGTGTTTGTTGTTTGTGTTAAGTGTAATGTCTGTCTTATGTTAGTTGTAGTGTTAGCTAGGAATAAATGCATGTCTTTTACACAACTTCTGCCTCCGTTCATTGAATGCTCACAATAGTCCCTGTCTATGTGCGATCTGGCTACTAAGCTCTGAAACCTCAAACTCGCCTGAAATATCGCGAGACTCTCTCTCCACGACCATCAGGGGAGCTTCGCTACCGATTGTTTACATTGCCTGGTGATGCAGCTCTCTGGACAAGCCTTCTAACCCAGGTTACTAAGCGATACTGGTAATTAGTAAATCCCATTTAAGTGGCACACTAACAGACTCACGGGGATTCGCAAATTGAGTGTGGAGGAGCCGACCATTCAGCATAACAATGGGTTAATAATCAGCATTCAATAATAATTAAAGTTAATTAATTTCAAAACATATTGGTGGAGATATTAAAATTTACCTGAGCTAATAATTCCTACACGTTTCAGAACAATTTTACCCAGAGCAGCGACGGTCTGTTAGCGCGGTGCTATGCTAATTGACAGGAATTGTGGTCCTGCCATTTTTCATCAAGCTATATACAGCTAAATTAATTAGAAGACACTCGTTCCAATTTGACAAGTATTATCTTCAGGGAAGCATGGCAAGACAGCATGAGACAAGGGGTTTTCTTACTACTTAGATACTATATAGATATTGTATATAGTGTATAGTGCTGTATAACGTATTGTGCTGTACAATATAGATGTATTGAAATAGATTCGACTGTACTCATATTTAAACCCTGCTGATCACACATGTCATGCCCGGCCCGTCCGCTCCTCATGTGTGCCACGCCCCCTGATTACCCACGTGTGCTTCCCTGATCGTCTCCGGCTTTGTCTGTTACTTTGATTAGTCTCTGTGTGTTTTAAGTCCTGGTCTGACCTGTTCCCCTTGTCCGTCATTGATGTAAGTTAGTGTCCTATGTTACCTGATGTTAGTGAATGTCCGTGCCTTCGTTTCCATTAAACCCCTTGTTTGCCCTGATTTGCGGCTTCCAGCCTGTTTCTTGTTTGCCTGCCTGCACGATCGCCGTTCCGTCCGGCTTAGATCGTGACAATACACACATATACAGCAAATTTGCCAGTGTTAAATTAACACTGCATGGTGTTTATATAATTCTCACCAAACCAGTGTTGTTGTATATTGTTAAATTGTATTAGCTGTTATAGTGTTCAGTTGACACCATAGACTGTTAGATCACTGCAACTCCACCTCTTCCCAGATTCTAAGCCCATATACGTGGCACACAGGTGCATAATAGGTGGCCCCTATCTGCCCCATTTTAATGTGCACACAAGAACTCATATGAGGATCATAAGAACTGTCCTTATTTACCAACCATCATGAGAAAGACTCTGACCAAAAAGGCCCCCTCAGCCTTTTCTTATTGTGCATCAAAGTCTTTATAGTTCAGTGCTGATTGTTTTTGAAAACCAAAGACCCATGTGTTAATTTGTTAAGCGGCACCTTGCTTTTTATTGCGTATGGTTTTTACGTTAGTCTTTTGTCAGAAAAAAGTTTGTACTTGTATCTTTCAATTGTAGGTGTGGTGTATTTGTTGATCTAAGCCGATTTTGGTCACCCATTCTGACCTTGGTTGATGGGCTTTATATGTGGAAACATGTTACAAGAGTTGCGACACCTTTGCTATGCAGCTCCTGGTACCACCCACTTCCCTGTAATGATGCTGGATGTTTATTTGCATACCATGGTATGGTACAGCCCTTCAACAGATTTGTATTTTTTTTTATCCACCATGATGGTGTTCAATAAAGCAAGTATAAGAAATATTAGTAAAGCTTGTAGGGCAGTTATTAGAATTATTTTTCCTGGGGTCTGCTTTGGTAGGTTAGTGAGCGATTGATGCTCTCTGAAGAAGTTTTCTTGAGCTAGATAGAAATGCCATGATAAGGCAAATACTAATGGATGATAAATCTGAGTAAAACCATCTCCCAGGAAAAATGTCAGTATTGTATGTACTTGCCACATTGAACAGAATCCACATAAATTCCTCTGGGATCACACACCTCATCATAAGTACTATACTATTCAGACCACCTGGCACACATCAATTCAAGCATAGGAAAAGGTCTAGATTTGTAACATTAAAATGTGGTAGAGACTAATATCCATGACATACCATCCTAAAACATGGTGTGTTCTAAAATTTAAGCCCAATAAACAATCTGAATATTAAATGAGCAAAATAATTTGATTTGTTCTTCTATCCAAAGTTGTGGTCTAAAAGCAACAAGGCCACCACCCATTATATCTGCTTTAGGGAAAATGCACTCCTGTAGCCACTAGGGGAGCCCTCACCTTCTCTGAGCCCTGCTAATAATTATGTCATGCATTCTAACAAGCTTTATAATCTGTGTTAATAAGCATTACTTTTACACTAACACTCCTGCTGAGAGACTAATTTGATTACCAGTCTTGGCCTTATCATTAGGAACACATTTAGAGAATTTGCAGAGTGCTGTTTCACAGTGGATTCTCCCTGGTTTTCCCCAAGAACGGTACCATACATTTTATTCACTTGCATACTGCAGATGATTGCAAGAAAGCTTAATTAGTTTACTCTTATACCAGTGCAAGGAAATTGTTTAATACATGCTTAAAAAGGAAATTAATAATTACATTTTTAAAACATTCATTCTCTAACCCAATCCCAACTTCATAGCACATGTAAGGCAAGAATCAAGAAGAAGCATGTATTCAGCTTACCAAAACACAGTGTGCTGATCTTCAGAAAAATCAAAGTTAACATTATTTAAAGTTTACATACCAAGAGACCTTATTGCTTTTTTGCTCTTTTTCATGACGGTGGGTTAATCAAACACAGTACTTGGCTGCCCCAGACATAAGCCACCCATTATGCACCTGTGTGTCACTTATATGGGCTTGGATTCTGGGAAGAGGTGGAGTTTCAGTGATCTAACACTCTATAGTGTCAAATGAACACTATAAGAGCTAATAAAATGTAACACTATACAACAACATGCATTGCACTCTACAAAGTGTTAAATGTAACGCTGATTAGGTGAGAATTATAAAAACAGTATGCAGTGTTAATTTAACACTGGCAAATTTGCTGTGAAGTTCACACAGAGCTTTCGCACTAGCCACAAGTGGCTACCGCACACTCTCACACGCCCCATCCACCCCCAGCAGTCACTGCGACAGAGTGAGAGAGGGAAAGAGTGTTAATTGGAAGAGTGAAAAAAGTGAAAAAGAGAAAGATAGAATGTTCCGCTTCTCATGTTAGATTTAGCAAAGCCTAACACACACTCGGCAGAAACTGCCCCTGTGTCAGTAACCCAGTAACCCTACCTTATCAATTACACAGCTGTGTCAATGACGCTTTTTAAGACTTATGTTTGATTAGAAGTGTAATCCACCAATCAGAGATATACATGCATGCACCAATCAGAAAGCTGCACTTCTGCTTGCCTTCAGTTACACATACATCACATACGCAATCTAACAAACCATTGCCACTTCTATACATTAAACACAAGGGTTTATCCTTCTTCACTCTGATGTACCAAATTAAATACAGGAGAGACTTCATACTAATCTGTAGAAAATAATCTGAATAACCTATCAAGTCAAGAGCTTTAGGATGAATGATCTAAATAAAAAGGTAAAAGTGAAAGATTTTGCCTGACTTTCTCCAGCCTTGTCTGAAACTTTGTCTTTATCTTACAGAGGTGTTAAATGCCGTTATATCATTAAGGAAGGTTTACTGTTGATCACTTGAGATTACAGTCTTCATGTACGTCTTTTTATTCATACCTCTTATAATGTATAATCAGTTACGCACTTGTATGTGGGAAGCTGAAGTACAGCCTTGCAACATTCATTACAAGTTCATTACACCTATATGACCAGAACATTTTTCCCCCCATCATATTAATGTGGATTTGGATAAAAATGTCTTCCTTTTAAATTTATATTAATGTATATTTCAGTTAACCAAATGTCAGCCTCACTGTAGGTAACAAAGGAGAGACATTTTATACCCTCACAGACCAAAAACAAGGGGTTCAACATGTGACGACTACACAGTAATGACTGGCTAAGATGTTTCTGTGACTAATATAAACTCACCTTGTGTAGGGCAAGTACAGCAGTACGCATAGGACGTCAGGACTCACACTGAAATTCCCTACATTTGGATATATTATGTAACTCATGGTTTTGTAGGAATGTTGATACACACATATACAAAGATATCATATATGAATTTGGATTTGGGACTGGAGAGGCTTGTAGTACAAATTCTGCAAAATTTTTATAATGGTTGTTGCAAATATTATGTACAAACTGTGACAGAAACTTGAATGCAAACATGGGTTTTGTTGGGAAAATATCATGAAATACATTACTGAGGAAACTGCGGTTTCTTTTACTCCTATTTAATACTATTAAGCAGAGACATCACAAGGAAAAGAAACTTATTTATAATGATTTATACAGCAGACAATAACTACACATACAAATATAGCACAGAAAAATCCAATAATACTATCGGACAAAATGGCCATGGAAATGTAACAGAGAGCTGTGAGCTGGAGACCAGAGTCTTGACCTTAAGGAGTCAAATAAAATATTTAATTTCTCTGTTGTGCCACAAACCTTACAGATACACTACTTTTCAAAAAGAAAAGAACTTACTTCCTCACACATTTCTAAAAGGATGTATTTGTCAAATCCCTCCAGCTCACTGAGAAATAACACATCAAGAGCACATATGGCCTAAATAAAGATATAACATAGACATATAATACACTGGGCGACATTTTAAAATGTTTTGTTAGGTGATTTAACAAAAAACAAGTGCATGTTCTACAGTTTTTTCTGTAGTTTCAGAATATGGCTTCCAATTTGCCACCACATGTCTGGTTTTGTCACAATTTACAATTAAAGTTCAACATAAATTACACTAACGACATCAAATTTGGTGAATAATATCAAATGACATTTTTCAAACACCCTTCATAAACAAACATTTTTAGTATATTTAGTTTTGCTCCAGTATGTCTGCTTTTTTGACGTAACTTTATTTCATATACAATGCATTGTATTCCTAGTAATGTCATATTAAATCACCAGTAACCTGTCATAGACTCTTGTACAAACAAGTCAGCAGGGTTTACAGGCAGCTTGCAGTTATGTAAACTTACAGGTATGCTGCTGCAGGTCCACTGAAGCCGACCTTTGCATGCAGAACTGTGTTCCGCCTTCCGGTACTGAGTGACAGACCACCTTGAATTGTTGGACTATCTTACAATTATCATGCCCCGCTTGTCCGCTCCTCCGGTGTGCCACGCTCCCTCATTAACCTTGTGTGAAATCCCGATGTTATTAGCAGTTTCCACTTGTTTTCATTAGTCCTATGTATTTAACTCCACATCAAAGTATGTTTCCCCAGTCCTGTCATTGGAGTCGCTACCTGTATTGCCCGACTTAAATATATAATTCATTGTACAATATAGGCCTACTATACATACGGTCAGGGGCGCATGGCGCATTCCCCGTACACGCGCGGCAATTCCTTGTTAGCAGCGCAAATGCGTATTTGTTTTATGTGCATTCACGTAACGACAAAAAAATTACCGTGCATGTTAACATTTATGTGGCTAATTTGTACTTCGTTCTGGACATGAAGGCTAGAATGCACAGTGATTCTTTGTCATAACAGCGCGAATGCACATAACATAAATACGCATTTGCGCTGCTACAAGACATTTCTCATACCAGTTATGTGTCCCTTGAATATGATCTGACAGCCTGAGTCTCGCGCCAGATGCGTCAGAGTTCAACGATGCCTCATTGCAGATTGCAATACGGCCAGGTCATGGTCCCTGCCACGGCCAGCCCGAGCGACTCAAGTGTTGCTAATTTTCATGGAGAAATACATAGAGCAAATAGTCAACGAATCAGATCTGAGAGACAGTGTAATTTCTGACCAATCAGAAATGAGTGGGCCAGGCTGCCCGTGGGCCTGGCCGTCTTGCATCCTGTAACGAAGCACTCTTTGCTGGGTTTGCTAAAGCTAAACTTTATCGGTGCGCCCTTACCCTACCTCCAACCTTGGATAAAGTGAAATGCTTTTATTGTCACTGAAAATACAATGAGATGTCATTTGGAGCAAGCCTGTAGACGCCATAGTAAGCATAAAACTATAGACTAACACTTATAGAGCATAAATACAGAAAAAATACATTTAAAGGCTAAAGATACATACACCAAAAATAAAAAAGAATAAAAATAAAGAAAAAATTCTGGTGCTGGAAGCAAAGAAACCAGTAGCACATTGTAGTGATGAGTCGGTTGCGAACAAAACGGCTCTCGGAGCCGGTTCTTCGAAGTGAACGATCGGAGCCGGCTCCTGCCTGTGAGCCGGAGTCAGAACCGCTTTTTTTCTTTCTCTATTTTTTCCACCCGCTCGGATTGGTCAACTACACGATGTGTGTCTGCACTGAGCAGGAGGGGGAGGGGCGGTGCTACAGGGTGCGTTCGACTTGGGATTTAAGTCTTAAGTCGTCTTGCTCTCGTGAGGTTTTTGTACCATGTGACATGGTCACGGATGGTAACATTTTGCAACGCCGGCTGAAGTCGGACAAAAAAATCTAACCATGATGCATTGCGTTGGGACCACAATGCACTGCTTTAAGCAAGCACTGCAAATGGCTGTGTGAAGTCGAACGCACCCATAGACAAATACAGCAATCACACGCACTGAGAGAGAAACAGGAAGGAAGGAGATGTGCGCGACAAAATGAGTGACTGTAGGAAACGCAAAGTAAAATTTGGATACATTTCAATTGCATTGATAATACAAAGGCAGAGTGTAGAGCTTGCAAGGTTAAAATCTCATATCGAACAGGTTCTACAAATAACCTGCATTGGCACATGAGAACTGTACATCCATCAGTGCAGTGGGAAGAAAAAAGACAAGCAAGTGAACCTGCTACTAAGGAAAGTGACAGTTTGTCTACTGCAGTTTGTCAATGTCTACACCGTCATCCAGTACAGCACCACAACCACCTAGACCTACAACCTAGAGCTCTATGAGACAGTTTCTGCAAACAGAACACAATTGATGAGGAATTGTCTAAAATAATTGCGTGTGATTTCCAACCATAGTAATTCATTTCACTAATAATCTTACATTATTTCTGGTAATAAATTCATTTAAGCACCAAAGAAAATCTGAAGAGCCACTTGGGAGTCGAAAGAGCCGGCTCTTTTAAGTGAGCCGAGCCAGAAGAGCCGGATCTCTTAAAAGAGCCGGAATTCCCATCACTAGCACATTGTTAGATATTACACAACAACAGCGTAGCATTGAAAAGCTCCGGGCCGCTGTTTCTGCATGCACTGCCATTTTGGTTTTTGACTCTGTTTACGTTGGAGTGGATGAGTCAGATGGCTGAAGATAGAAGACAACACTGCCATCTAGTGGTCAGGGGTTTAAATGCCAACAGAAAATGAAAAAGTCTCACAAATTTTTGAACTGATTAGCTGTGAATTTTGTAAAACAGCAGAGGCGGTTGGCTGGAGATGCACTAATGATCGGCTTGCAGGTAGTAGAACAATGACCAGCTGAGTCTTTCCTCAGTGTTTCTACTTTAAATAGCAAAGGGTATCATAACACACTTTAGAGTACTTGGTACTTCACTCATTCTTCTATCTTGGTGCCATGTTTCACCATCTCTATCAGTGTCATCAACATCAGTGAAAAGGTGTCTGGGATGCTGACCTTAGAAGCAGAGTTTCAAAGAAGAGCTGAGGAAAGGGGGGGAAAACACCCCCCTTTGAAAACCTCTGAACACTAGGGGATAAGAGCCTTAATGAAGGAAAGATCAGCAATTTGGTGTGAAGCACTTAAACAACTTAGTTAAACTTGGCATAAGAAAAGACAGACAACATAGCAGAGAATGGTTTCAATCCATCGACCTCTGGGTTATGGCCCAGCTCACTTCCTCTGCGCCAAACTTTAAACAGCAAAGGGGCTCTGGACACACATAATGGTACTTAGTGCTTCTTTTCAGAGACCCTAGGTTATAAAGCCCCCGTGAGGTGCAGCATGAGCCTTCCTCAAGCGATGCCTAATGTATGCATGACAAGCAGGTAAAAGCTGTTGGCCATAGACAAAGTGAGACCCAGCAGAGGACATGGCCGTTCTAAGCCTCAGACCTGGTATGGTGATGAAGCTTCCTGTTACACTTTCTACTGCCTTGGTTCATCGCAACAATCAATATGATAAAGAGAAGGAGTCATCCTAGATGGGACTCAAACCCACCCCTCCACTTTGGGATCCCCAGTACATAATGGGGAGCGGGGGGGGGGCATAATGAATTCTGAAGGTCCCCGTAGCCCTCAGCCCACTGGGAAGATGCCCAGTACGGAAATGACAGATGCTAAAATAGATGCTAAAGACTCAAATGGCCTAATTGTCAGTGTTTGTTATAGACACCTAATGTAGCTGCAGAGGAAAGCAAAATGTTATATGACGACATCAGGATTATGAGTAATAAAAATGATGTGGTGGTTATGGGTGATTTTAATTTACCAGGGATACAGTGGGACACAGTCTCTGGCTCTTCTGTAAATGAACTCGAGATGGTGGGAGTGGTACAGGATTGTTTTTTTACTCAGTTTAATACCCCTACCAGGGGAGAAGCCATTCTTGATCTTCTTTTCTCTAATAACCAGGTTAGGATTGGAAAATTAGAGGTTTTAGAACCACTGGACAGTAATGAGCATAACATGGTTAAATTTCAGGCTAATTTTCGTGTCGGAAGAGCAAAATCCAAAAGAAAAAAATATATTGTGAGGAAGGCAAACTTTAATGGTATGAGACTGAAATTAGAAACTGTAAACAAGTTAAATAGCAAAACGGTTGAAGAGGCATGGGAATTTTTTAAAAGGACATTGTTGCAAGTGCAAGAGGACTTCATACCTGTTTCCAGCAACACTAAATCTAGGAAACTACAACCAAGGTGGTTTACTAAGGAAATTAAGAATAAAGTCCGGAGGAGAAGGGCAAAATAAAGCAGGAGTCTACAGGTTGAGTTAAAAAATAACATTAGACTCAATAAGAGGAATGTAGAGAGGAAGATTGAATTGGAAGCTAAGAATGACATTAAAAGTTTCTCCCAATGTTTTATCTCCAAAAGAGTCTAAAAGCTGAAATCACTAATTTACAGGATAGTAAGGGCTTTATAATTGAAAATGAAATTGATATAGTAAATGAATTTAATGATTATTTTACACGGGTGTTCACAGTAGAGAACACAAATAACTCAGCACCATGTAGATTCATTGAATTATTAGATTTCCAGAAGTCCTTAAGCTTAAAGCTACAGGGTTTTTACAAACTGTATCAGCCTGGATTGAAAACTGGTTTACAGACAGGAAGCAGTGGGTAGTTATTAGAGGCATAATGTCACAGTGGACCTGCGTTCATTGTGGGATACCATAGGGTTCAATTTTAGGACCACTATTGTTCCTAATTTGCACCAATGATATTGACATCAGTACATACAGTAAAATGGTTAAATTTGCTGATGATACCAAGGTGAGTGATGTAGCAGATACTGATCTATCAGCGGAGAGACTACAATAGGATTTAATTAGCAACTGGGCTGATACATGGCAGACGAAATTTAAAGTAGATAAATGTAAGGCTATCCATGGAGGGAGCAGAAATATAAAGTACAGATATTTTATGGGTTCCACTGAAATAAAGTTAGCTGATTATGAGAATGACCTCGGTGCGTATGTTGATGCTTTCATGTTCCACTCTCGTCAGTGTGGGGAAGTAATTAAAAAGGCCAATTGTTCCAACTAGAACTTGTGGCCGTAGTGGAAATTAGCTGGAGAACATTTTAAAATGAATCTGAGGAAGCACTTCAATTCAATTCAATTTTATTTATATAACGCTTTTAACAACATGCATTGTCACAAAGCACTTTACATTTAACCAGCCAGAACCCCACCAAGCAAGCCTGAGGCGACAGTGGCAAGGAAACTCCATCTAGCAGGAAGAAACCTTGAGTGGAACCTAGACTCAGAAGAGGACCCCATCCTCCTCTGGGCGACCAGGGAGCATGAAACTGCATTTACATTGACATTCATTAGAGTTCATATAGTTATAAAGTCCCAGTTGGTTTCATGTAGTTATATCCAGGAGTCCAGGTGCGGGTTCACACGGTGTAGTCGGCTCGGTATCAGCTCGAAAAAGAGAAAATGGAGAAGAGTTATTGCCCTACACCTAACCGGCAGGACTAAAGCAACTATGACAGCCTGGCTAAAAGAGAGACCTGGAAGGAAGCACAGGCATGAGGGTTTACAGGGGTTTTGGCGTCAAGCCACCTCCCATCCACAGCTTAAGTGATCGGCGAGAGTGGCAGGACGACAGCACCAATCCCCCCTTTCCCCTTCAATCTCAAATAACTATGAACCTCCAGATTTCCTATTCACCTTAGAAAAGAAGATTTAACTATCCAAAAGACTGGCTAAAGAGGTACTTCTTAAGCCTTGACTTAAAAGCAGAGATTGTGTCTGAGTTCCGAACACTAATAGGAAGTTTATTCCATAGCTGTGGTGCTTTATGAGCAAATGCTCTTCCCCCAAAGGTAATGTTCTTTATTCTGGGTATGGATAGAATACCTCCATCTCGTCATCTAAGTGTATGATTCGGAACGCAAATGAGGTCACCCACATACTGCGGTGCAAGACCATTTACAGCTTTATAGGTTAAGAGCAGTGTTTTGTAGTCAACACGAAATCTAACTGGCAGCCAGTGCAGTGAAAATAAAATTGGGGTAATATGATCATATGTTTTAGTTTAACTATTGCTAGTAGCAGTTCAATCAATGCTGGGAGCATCTCTGAATAATTTTGATGGAACAGGGTCTAGCATACAAGTAGATGAATTTGAAGATAAAATTAAGTACATCAGTTCTGACTGGTTAACCCTGGTAAATGCTTCAAATAGGGTGATTGCAGCATTAGCACATGCCGTGTCAAGGCCAGAGAATGTAGTTATTGGAATATTCAAAATGTTCTGTCTAACTGAGCATATTTTTGGTCAAAAAATTTCATAAAGTCGTCACTGGAAAATAACCAGTGGTCAGTGGTTATTAGTCAGCTTGGACACCATAGTAAATAGGAATCTAGGATTATTTTTGTTTATTTCAATTAGTTCTGATAGATACTAGATGATTTGGCGGCACTAAGAGCCTTTTTGTAGCTAGCCATAGCCTCTTTCCATGCTAGTTCGAACACCACTAGTTTAGTATGATGCCACTTACATTCTGTAAGGACATAAAACTTATAGGTCCTGCAGGCCCCAACTCTGATCAGCCTGCATCAGTCTATTTCAGAGCTCCGCTGGCCCAGGCAAGACTGGACTCAACTCGTCAAACCACCCCTTTTAAGGAAGGCAAAGGCCTGCCGGCTCCTGAGAGACTGGATAGGAATAACTGGAGCAACACAGAAAAAGCAAGACCTTTCACCCCCGGAGTGACCAGAGTTCCACAATCAATCCACAGCAACAACGGCTGTCAGCCTCCAGACACAGACACCTTTTCCACTATAAACAGGATAACTCAGCACACATAGATGTTAGGGACAAATACACGCATGTTTGGTCTCGTTTGAATATGCATGAGACGAGGAGTATTATACTCTCAGATTTAAGGCAGTATAGCTTTTCCTAAGAGAAATACAGAAACTTCGGCTCAACCCACCAAACTGAGAGAGCCTCTCACATGGTAGAACAAGGGAATTACGACCACCCCCTAAAGTGATCTGATTGGCTGGGGACTTGAGAACCAAGGTCAGCAATGCCCCTAAAATTAACCATTGACCGAAATTGGTCAGTCTTCAGAGACATGCCATCACCTGGTCTGGATACTTAAGGAAGGGCTTCAGAAGTAGTCGGGGAGTCACTCTGTAATCAGAGCTCCCGCAGAGAACTGGGCGAAAGTCCATCTGTAGTCAGATACTTTCCACAGAACTTTGTTCACTCTCAGCTGAGGAATGTGATTGTTTAATATTGTATTTGTCCAAATGTATTTACAAGTATGTGTCCACATGTCAATAATTGTATATTGTAGTATGTTTAATAAATGTTGTTTCGATTACTTTATGACTGTCTGATTTGCTAACTTCTTCATAAACTTTCCAGATTGGACTTCTATCCTTATTAGGACTATGGTGGTAAATACTATCTTGCAGCCTCTGGGTTAAATCCCATTTATTTATCCGGGTCCCAAACTTGACTGCCCAAGTTAAGTTAGGTGGATACCAAAACTACACCTCTGGAGTTCGCACATGCTCAGTTACGGGCCGGCGTAACCTCTGAGGTCAACACATGCTGATGAAAGGTACAGGTCTACCCTCTGAGGGGCGTACACACTATGTTCCTAGGCACCGGGCATAGTCCCTGAGACGCTCACATGGTAAGACAATGGGCGGCATCGGCGGAGTCCCTGAGACAAACCAAAAGTAAACCTCGTACAAACTACCGCAACAGAAGGTGCGCCTTCACAGCCGCTGAGGTTGACACACGTTATGATATGGGCTGCCCCCGGCTGAGCCTCTGAGGTGGACGTACGTGAGGTTTGGGTAAACATCGGCTTAATCTCCGAGGCACCCACAAGCTCAGTAATTGGCAGACACTGAGCCTTTGGGAAATTATATAGGTCGAGGGACCCAAATAATCAGAGGCTGACATTGTCTTAAATGGTGGCAATTTCCGTACCTTTAAGACAAACCCTGTGGAACAAGCGCACGGGTCGCCCTGTCGGCCGAGGCGAATCTGGCGGACTCCTTCGTCAGGGGTAAACTAGAGTTGGTAATCTAAAGTCTCGAAGTAATCCGAACAACATAAATGTCATTACTACAATATACTGAAATAAGGTCTTTAATAAAATGGAGTCAGATATGTGTCTAAAAGAATATTTTGCATATTAAAAAGGGTAAGTAATTCCTAGGAGCGCTTGGAAGGACCAACACGCATTCACAGCCTTCGGCTGCGCCATTGGATTCCGCCATTGGGCCAGTGGGCGGCTCCCTACAGTTCTAATTTCCGTGTCTCCAGTTTTAAAGTACGCAAGTGATCATTATACCAAGGAGCAGTTTTATTTACTCTGTTTTTTTTTATTTTTAACAGAGCAATTTTCTCTAGTGGAATTAAGCATAGATGCTAAATAATCCGTAATGCTATCAAGTTCAGCATGATTCGACATTAGTTTGGTTGAAAACGATAGCTCAGGGAGATTATCGATAAAGTTACTCGCTGTATTTGACGTGATTGTACGTTCGGCATATAGAAGCGAGTCGGGGGCTAATATTTTGAGCAAGGGAAATATTGAACGCAATAAGATGATGGTCAGAGATAATACTGGACTGAGGCAGTAGAGTGACATTATCTATATGAATACAACTGGATCACGGGGGAATCATAAGCAGGGAAGAACACACAGGCAAACAGCAGCAGCAACATTAATGGCAGGACTGAGAAGCACATTTATACAAGGCTAAGCAGGGAGCAAACTAGAGGCACCTGAAATGAGTAACACAAGGGCAGGAAGGAGAGGTAAAACAAACGCGGAACAGGCATGGCACGTTATACCACACTAGGGAGGAAACGGGAGGTTCAGGAGGGCAGGGTGTGGCAGGGATCCGTTTCAAAATTTAATTTTGGCTTGTACAAACCTTGGTAAAAGCTGCAAAAGATCGATCAACCACTTTCTGAGCTATTGTCTTAACAAACAAAGCATCTGTTGGGGTGGCGGTGTCTGGGGAATACCATGTGTAATACATCTTGTGAAGATTTATATGTAAAACAAAATATTTTTTGATTCTATCACACATATAGAAATTATTTTAGGTTTAAATAGGGATTTAGCTGAGTAACTAGGCTGAAATTCTAGATAGTTGCAATTTTAAGAATTATTACTGTTATTCACAGCTTTTAAGCATGCAGTTGGATGACGGATGGATGGATATTCAGCCACCAGAAATGCAAATTGTTGTTAAGAGGATCAAAGTCTGCAAAGTAGTATGCAGGGTTTAAGGCCAGAAAACAGAATACTGTCCGACAGAAAGCATAAAGTTCACTGGGGGAATTTCTGTGGCCACTGCCTGAACAGCATGTGTGGAGAATGTTTATGAGGGTCGAGCCATGCAGAGCTGCTGGCCCTGGCATGTAACGATGAATCAGTTAAAAATCGGTGCAAATGCATGAAGATTTAAACCGGCTGATGTAGAAAATGAATTGTAGGAGTACTTCACAGTACTTTAACAGAAAAACTGGTGTAATATTACATTTGATTTCACAATGTGAGTTTGACGTCAGATGTCACTGCCTATCACGTCGACATCGTACGTCTGTTTTTGGTTTTGACCAAGCGCGAGATGGCGAATGAATTTGAAACGGAGGACGGCACAGTGGTTAGTGCTGGCTTCGGTCCTGGCTTCGGTCCAGGGCCCTTTCTGTGTGGAGTTCGCATGCTCTCCCCGTTTTCGCCGGGGGCTCCGGCAGCATATTAGCTTTCCGGTAATCACAAACGACGAGGAAACGGCGAGAAAAGCACAGACAAGACATAAACTGCATGCAAACATTGTAAAAGACTGATAACATACACAAACAGGTCCACTGGCACCACCGTGAGCCGAGCGAAGATTATTAAAAGGGCAAAGCCCGCTAAAAAGCTGCCATGCAAACCTTAGCTTATTTATTTGATTTTTTATTTTTTTTATTTACTTATTTTGATTTGGGATTTTTTCAGCAGTATTTTATTCAAATTCAGTTGCACTGTTCACAACAGTGTCAACAGTTCAGAAAGATAAATATAAGAATATTTTTGAATATATTTGTCTGCAGCTCATTCTGCAAAAAATGAGAAAATCGTATCGTGAACTCAGAATCGTGAATCGTATCAAATGGTGAGTTGAATGTATCGTTACATCCATAGTTCTTACAGTAGTACTATGGTATGGTGGAGCCACATGACAGGAAGGCAGTACATTGTGAAGTCTGTTAAGAACATCATTCGCACTGAACTGCCCTCCATTGACCAGCTGTACTTTAACTGCCGCAGTAACAAGGTTCAGTCTATAATCCAGGACTCTGACCACCATCCACATACACTGACTAGCAGATTCATGAACAGCTTCATTCGCCAAACAATTCAAACCTGCAGCTTTTGCATCCCCTGTAACAGTCATTTCCACGGCAGCTGCACTGTACAGCTGTTTCTGCACTTTATCCACCACTGACCACATATCATCCAGTTTTGTCCTGCTTTGTATCGCACTGTTTCTGCACCATGTTGTCGTGTACTCCCTTGTGTTGTTATGCACCATCTGTGTTGTTCTGAGCAGTGCCATGATGCAATATTACAAAAAGATCTTGAGGAAATGCAGAGTTCTGGAGGAGATTCTCACAGATGATGGCATGTGTTTATACTGAAGAAACTATACAAATTGCTAGACATAAAACACAGGACTGGCAACTGTGGTACGTTTTAACACCTTGATAAAAAAACTTAAAATCCATAGTAAGTAGGACAACCTCATAGAACCTTTATTAGTCATTGTTCAGAAGATTAACACGGATTAAAAACCATTACTATGAAAGAACGCTAATCAGTTAAGTTGATTATGTGGAGAGAGAGAAAAAAAACTGTCTTTGAAAAAGATCAACCATAGAACGAAGCTGCAGCATTGACACCCCCTAGTGGTGATTTGAAGATAGTTCTGTCTGAAGCAGCTAAGCAGGAGATTTTGCGTCAGCTGTCGTGACAAACTCAGTGCTGCTCGGTTTGAACGGCAGAAGCACAAAAATAAAGGGGGCATCTACTGCACGCCCCCCACCCTTGAAAATGGTACAAATTATCATGCAACAGTTTTCTTAAGTAAGTCTTTTTGGGCGTCTGCAGAAACGTCCACGATGCGATTGCCCTGATTAAGAAGTGCGCAGCGGATACAATTTGGGATGCATCGTTCATCCGATTTATTAATATATAATTATTAGTATGTCTTTATTATTTAGAAACGTTACCAACAAAGCTTGACGAATATTTTTCATTGAGATTGATTCCCCGTTTAAAATTCTGGTGACACTTCATATTTTTTAAGAGAGACGGACAATTTGACGCATGCAATTTGCAGAAATATGTTGTGCCGCTATAAAGTACACAGGCAGCATGACAAACATAAGTACTCACTGAAGCCACGACATACGCCCGGCTGGCCCAAGCGGTACCCCTAAGAAGAAGGCTTTTTTCACAACCCAAGACCATCACGACGGCAAAAAAAACTGAATAGCCTAGAATTTACTTGATTACAAGGTACATATTTATTGGAGCAAGAGCTCTAACATAAAACTACCTTGTAATTATAAAATATTGTGGCTGTGAACAATGTACAAACAAGCACAGAAAGTAAAATACTCCAAAAGTGCAAAGAACCTAAATATTTTTGTTTCCACCGATTCACTCTTGATGTGTTAGGAGTCGCAGTGCAGTAGCCCACTCTTCAGTATCTGCCTTTAAGACCACCAACTGCTCTTTCTCCTCCTTCGCTCGTCGCCTCAGAGTATTGGACTTGGTAAGTAATGTTGCCCTTTTGGTTCCAGCAGCACTCTCTGCTTCCTCTGCCATGTGCTCAGCATCCTTTTGTAAACTCTCACATACACTTTCCAGTGAGACTCTCTTCCTCTTGAGTTCCTCAAGTTTTCTTTTTTGCTTTTTGCTCATCTTTCACCTTTGGTCAGAGGCGCTTTGGTTGCTCCCCCACACGCTCTGACATGGTCGCATATAAGCCTCTGTGCAACAACTGTTTCCTCTGATAAGTTGGAGGTCTCCACCTCTATTTGTGGAAAACCCTCGTTCCACTTCGGCTTGCCCATAGGACAGTAGCAGCAAGTTCTTGCAGAACATCCAGAGGTCAGGATAAGGCCCACTAACTTTTTGATGGAAAAAGACATCAACTTTGGATGGTGCTGAAGGAATGAAGGATATAAAATTCAAACCTTT
The DNA here is from genome assembly GCF_023856365.1 of Brienomyrus brachyistius. Taxonomy (NCBI): domain Eukaryota; kingdom Metazoa; phylum Chordata; class Actinopteri; order Osteoglossiformes; family Mormyridae; genus Brienomyrus; species Brienomyrus brachyistius. The sequence goes on along the minus strand of NW_026042364.1, from coordinate 427,169 downwards.
TGCCTCATTGTGCAGGTGATTATCAGACTGCTGGGATATTGCATCACCTGTAATTACAGTAGATTAGATGCAGATCAACAATGTCAATACACAGAATCACATGTAGAATAGGAAAGTGATTTATAACCCAATTTTCCTATGATACCATAAATGTGCAATCATTTTAATTTAATCTTGAGATATCTCTAGGCTCATCAAAGAAAATATGTTAACTGGGCTGATGCTTCTTTTCAAACACCAAGAGTCGGTCTTCTAAAGACTGTTAAAATCTACGTGTTAACACTATTCAGTTAGATGTGAAAAAAGAAAAGCATAATTTAACAATAATATTCTGAACTATCCTATTCTAATTCCTATGATTTACCAGCAGATATCCTGCCTGCCAACCGATTCTCCTGCGCAAACTTCTGCATGAGATTTCTCCTTTTCTGCTGGCAGTTATCTGGCTGGTGTGCATTTTGTTTGGGTCCAAGCACGTCATCTCATGTACAATCGAGTACTTCAGAGGGCATTTATCCAAGGCCTTTTTGCAGATTTTCAAGAGCACAATCTGGTTCAAAAAACAAGTTTTTTTTAATCTGAAGGACACCAAGGTCACTTCCACTGCCTTTGGCTCCTGACTGTCTCTGACAAAAAGATGGTTTGTCAAATTTCCAGAATCTTTGTGTAGCTACCAGATGTAGTTTGGCCAGAAGAAGGGGATCCATTTGGGCTTCAGAAATGCAGTCAAAAGAAGATGTCCCTGGGTTTTTCACCTTTTCTGACTTCACAAGGTCCACATATTTCACAACAGAGGGCCAGACTTCCAATGCTCGTTCGACAGCTGGCAAATGTTCGAGCCACCGTTGCCCACAGAAAGGTAGAAGGAATCTTGAGGATGATGTTGCAGCTGTGAAGTCCTCTCTTCTGGCTGGTGCAGAGTGGAAAATAAAATGTAGGGCTTTGAGAACTTTCTCCACCATCCACACTTCAAAACCAGTCTTGAATGAGTTGTGAAGGGTATGTAGGCCACAGCTTCCTACAATTACCAACTGGGTCCCAGCAAATTGCTCACCATGGTCTTTTTGCAAGAGCTCTACAAACATCCAAATGACCACAGGTCCATCCACCGACAAGGAGAGCAAATGTTTTACATTGAGCTCCTTTGTACACTCCTGAAATTACTGGAGAAAAAAAATTTGTAAAAACAGTTAGATATTTATAGCACTATACTGAGATATTGCAGTCAAATAGTTTTCATATATTAAGTTCACGCAACATAAGGAGTGCAAGGACATAAGCATACACTAGTACAGAAGACTTGCTAATGAAACAATCGTATGTAAGGGATATTGTTCAGTGAGGCGGTCATTCTCGTGGAATAAGCCCCGACAGAGTGATGCAGGACCAGCTGTACATGTTGCTACACAACACTTAAACATTCTATTTCCTCAATGAACTATTTTTTTGCAAGAAAAGCCATGAAGCAGCAATAAAATCTTTAAAATATGCTAACCCTAACCCTAACCTTTTTTACAAAGGTTGTATCGCGCTTTGTAGACATTAGTCGTCTTTTTCAACCAGCCACAGTACTTCTCATCATTTGCATTTACCCATTCTACCATTTTAAGGGAAACCAGTCACCCTGCTACACACCAGCTACGCACATGCAGCACTATTTCTTCTATTTCTATGGCGTGCATATAGGCCTATCGGGTACACACTGCCCCCTGTGCTATAGGCAGTGACGTGCGCTGGTTAAAAAAAAAAAAAGGGGGGGGGGGAGAGACTTTTTGATACTTTTCAAAGATCCACAGGGATCCTGTAACTTCCACAAAGCTCTGGCCACCTTCCTTTGCAGGGTCACAGGGCATCTGGAGCCTATCCTGGATGATATGGGCACAAAACAGGGAATAACCCAGGACCGGGTGCCAACCTGTTACAGGGCACACACACCACTCAGACATGGGCAATTTGGCAACTCCAGTTAACCTTGGAATATTTTTAGACTGTGTGGGGAAACCGGAAGAAACCCCATGACACCTGGAGAACATGCAAGATCCACAGACGTGACTTGAACCTTCCTCCCAGATGTGTCAGGCAACAGGCCTAACCACTGTGCAGCTCCTACGTACAAACAGTGAAATTAAACGATGTTGCTGATGTAGTTATGAAGACTGTAAAAATTAACAATAGCAAAAGTAATCAATCAGATATTCAGATTCCTTCCTGAATGTTTTTACGCATAAGAAGGAGAAACAAGAGGAATATCTCATCACAACCTTTACTTTGAACAGCTTTATTACAGGACATCACGGGGTTCACCTAAAACAGCTGAATAAAGGTCATTCTAACTGGTTCAAGATTTATTGTCATATTTATTAGGCTAGTTATCACAGCTAGTTATTATCACAGCTAGTTTTAAAACTTGTTTTTCACTTTACAGTACGTTACAGTGCTTAAAGAGTAAAGGGGAGATCACATGCAGAGCTAGTTTTCTGTAGTTTCTTTGTCTGAATAAAAATAAAACTTTCTCTTCATATAGGAACCCAGTCTCTGGTTGGAAATTTCTACAAAAAAACCATTTAATTATTTCTTGAAAAATATTTATAGCCAATTAAGGGATCTAATGTCACTGTAACACATGTCACTGTCCGTGGTGCTGAATTCTCTACTTGTTGGGCTGATGCTGAATGAATAGGATAACCAGCCAACGTGTTCGTGTGCTTACACTGATTATATATCAGGGGGCCAAATATTTATAACATTGAGGGGAAAAATTTTAAAATATATACAGTATAGACAATATAATTGTCATTTAATGTATCCCTTCTGCTCTTTAAAAAAGCACAATATCTGACTGATATATATGTCTATTACTCTGCACATTTTAATAATTTCATTAATATTACGCAGTTCACTTATTTCCCGTAATCACTCCGAGTTAAAGCAATATTTAAAACTAGCTGTGAAATTGATGCTGTTGTTCTGACTGTTGTTGCCCTGGTGCCTTATGATACGTCTGTCTAAACATGAGTGAGGGGACAGATGCACTAATCCATGGAGGCCTCTGAAGAGAATAACTCATCCCAATATTATATTGAGTGAGATGGTTAATTCCGTTTTAATCTAGACTGGGTTCAGAGCCTCCGTTCTGCCATTGATCTTTTGCATGCCCGCTATTACATGTATTAGTTTACTCTAAATTTTGATCCCATGTCAAACTAAAGCATATTAGGTCCAATTTTGTGTTACTAATGTAGCACCCCCTTGTACAGCCGGCCACACCACCCCTTAAAGTACAATTAAATGTGGTATATCACAACAAGGGGGAATTAGGCCCTTAAAATTGAATTACACAGGTTTTATTTTATAAAACTAGAAATCTTTATTAAATACATTTAAAAGAAGGTCAGACAGGTTAGTCATTCAGCAAATCAAAGGCATTAAGCAAAACAAACATACAAGGGACTTGCCAAGCTACCAGGTCCAAGCCAGTTCAACCGCTAAGATGAAACAATACCGCGCGTGAACAAATGCAGGCGCTCAGACCGCACCACGCAAAAAAAATTAAAATAAATAAAACCCTATGCGCTGCAACCTCATACGATAATAACCACAATAGTGAATATTAAAAAGAAACTGGCCTCAAGCTTCACCGCACATCAAACTCACCATTCAGGGAATTTAGCGTTGAAGACACCCTGCGATTAAACAGGCTTAGCACAACCGCAACTAGCTAAGTGAGAGGGAGGGGAGAGAGACAAACAAAAAGGAAAACCCCCCAACCCGTCGCTCACAACAACCCTAGTGCTTATAACATACAGCCCACAGGCTGGAGGGCCAAACAAATGCAACGATACTATAAAATTTCAAACCGCAAACATCACGCAGACATATACTATAGAGAGCAGCTAGCGCACGACACAAAACACTAAAGAAACACGGGAAAAAAAGAAAAGACAATGTAAAGTCCTCACCTTCCCCCCGTGAACAATGGGCACATACCTCTAAACATAACATCACTTGCTCACTAGTTTTTGGTTGCGTCAGTACGGAAAAGTTTAACCTACATAGGTAAACATACCTGTTGCGATTTCTGTAGCCAGCGTTCGGTGGACGCCGCTTCAGTAATCTACGCCCCCTCTCCGTCAGCAAACACACTACACCGCGGAACGCTGGTCAAGAATAAGGGTCAATCAAAACAGCCTTCGCTACTTTCAAACGCGAGTGTAGTACACACACACACACACACACACATATATATATATATATATATATATATATATATATATATATATATATATATATATATATATATATATATACACACACATCCGTGAGAGAAGAACAGGAAAACAGACAAATGCCTAACTAATTAACCAGCAGGAGAATGGAAGTGACAAAATAAACACCAAAATATCCCCCTGCTACACTCATTTTGAAGTAATTGTGCAACAATTTTTTTCCCAGTCGCCATGCTTCGTCTTGCTTGTGCAGGTTATGCTTGCATTGAACTTACTTTGTAGACAATAAGATCCTGTCGGCATGAACTCTCTACTGTGTGGTAATTTAGAGAAATTACGCACGTTCCTTATCCCATCTGAATCGGTGACACTAACGCCGTCGGAATGTGATTTAGCGCAGAGTTTAGAATATTTACGGTTTCCGGCCCATGAAGGCAGTTTGAAATAAAACAAAACAAATACGTTACATTTTCTGGATGCGCACATTCTTGCTCTTGGCAAAATGACACAGATCATTGAGGTAAAGGAGTGTTACTCGATGAGATTTCGAATCCATCGCTCGTTGAACCTGGAGAACACGGATCCAGAAGGTAATTAATGATTAAATAATAAAGTTGTAGTTACCGGTATGTGACAAACGAAATGAACGTCTGCATTGGCCTAATGTTTGTTAGTTGATAAGTAGCTGATAAGTAAAACCTTTGATTTTCGATGTAAAATCACCGACCGGTTGAATAGTTCAACTTTTATCTACAGAAACGAATGTATTTTGTACTGCAAAGGTATACACTGGAGTTTTAAAATGAGAAAATGTAACGATGCGATAGGAAATACCCTTCGGTGTACTCCCCTTCTGTCTCGATTTCTTGCTCACCGTGTTTAATAAGAAAATAAAAAGGAAGATGACTATTAGTGACAAAAGTGTAGGAATAAATGTTTCATAATGCATAATACAGACACATTTAATATTAATTCACTTGGATATTTGTGAGAGTAAGCGTATTCATGGATGTTGTCTTTTTAGCTTCATGGGTAATTCTCACAATTTCATTTATCCGACAATCTGAAGCCCGTAGACTCATTTTAAACTTATTTTGTAGTACAGTGTTTATTCCGTTATTGTCAGAGCCCATGTTCTTATATACATCTCTCTGTGTTCCATTTTGTTGCAGTTCATGAGTTTGTGGAGGATAAGTTCATCTCCATGCTGGTCGTGAACTTTGAGAGCAGCTCACTGACCATGGAGAACTTGCAGTCTCTGGCCCTCAGTGTCCCATCATTTTATTGGCGACTCACTGGGGAGCAGTTGGATCCCAGTCTATTGCGCATAGCACCTGCACGGCTGCAAGTATTACATCATGGTGCAGAGACTGGTGTCCAGCATGGGAATGGAGAATCACCAGCTGAGGAGAATGCCCATTACGGACAGGGGCTGCCGTCACCCAGCTCTGCAAGGGAGGCTTCCCCTGCAGCTCCAGCATCCACGACTGAGGATGCTGATGGACTCCTCGAGGCTCTCCCCTTGCTCTGGGGTGAAGATGAGCCCTCATCTGTGGCTTCTGACACTCAGCCTGGAAATGAGGTTGAGTCAGAGCATGGTGAACCCTCCAGCTCCACCTTCTGGATCCCTGCGGGCCCTAACACCATGTGGCAGCAGGTTGAGATTGAAGGCCAGACCTTCCTGCGCAAGCTGGATGAGCTCAGCATTCCCGAGGGACTTTGGAGCATCACGGACTACGCTGATGATCACACCATGGTCATGTCCGTGCATGTCTGCGTGCGTGTCCGCAGTTCTCTGCGGACATGGAATGTGAGGCGGGAGGAGAGGCCTCCTCACAGGCCCGCTGGCACCAGTCAGAGGAAGCGTAAGGCCAAGCCCGACGACACCAGCGGCTCCAGCTCACCACCGCCACGCAAGAGGCCCATGCGCTTATGACTGCATTCCACGTTTTTACGCTGTGAGTTACAATTACAATTTAATCAGTTACTTGATAAATGACAAAAAGTAGTTACTGCGGTATATATTCCATACATTTGCTGAACTGGAGTTTTGTGCGTCCTTAAGTAATAACTGTAAGCATTCTTTAAGTATGAAAGAGTTTAGGACATTGTCACCTGAAGGCCCAGTGTCCCCATAATTATAACTTTATACTATATTTCTGCATGACTGAGTATTCAATGAGTACCTGGTACTCACATCTCATATTTACCATTTATACCAGTCTCCAAAGTGCTTAGAGAGTTAAGGCTGGTCTTGGTTAGTTCTTAGTGATTGAGCTTTTATTCTTCTGTAATACTCCCCAAGTCCCTCACTCTACTCAATCTCTGTACTCTTTGGTAGTGAATGAGTCATTGTCACTAACTGCAACAGTTTATGGATATTCAATGGCAAACATAATGCAGACATATGACATACAGTGTGGTGTTTGCAGTAAGTTGGGCTTAGTGGAAAAAGCCCAATTACTAACCCTGACTTCTACTTCGCAGGCGGCACCAAGTCGCGTCCCGGCGGGCAGATGGCCCCAAGTCAAGTCCTGGCGGGCAAGCGGCTCCACCCGGCGGGCACGCTGCCAGCAGTCAAGTCCCGGCGGGCACGCTGCCAGAAGTCAAGTCCCGGCGGGCACGCTGCCAGAAGTCAAGTCCCGGCGGGCACGCTGCCAGAAGTCAAGTCCCGGCGGGCAGGCGGCCCCAAGTCAAGTCCCGGCGGGCAAGCGGCTCCACCCGGCGGGCACGCTGCCAGAAGTCAAGTCCCGGCGGGCAGGCGGCCAGAAGTCAAGTCCCGGCGGGCAGGCGGCCAGAAGTCAAGTCCCGGCGGGCAGGCGGCCAGAAGTCAAGTCCCGGCGGGCACGCTGCCAGAAGTCAAGTCCCGGCGGGCACGCTGCCAGAAGTCAAGTCCCGGCGGGCACGCTGCCAGAAGTCAAGTCCCGGCGGGCACGCTGCCAGAAGTCAAGTCCCGGCGGGCAGGCTGCCAGAAGTCAAGTCCCGGCGGGCAGGCTGCCAGAAGTCAAGTCCCGGCGGGCACGCTGCCAGAAGTCAAGTCCCGGCGGGCAGGCGGCCCCAAGTCAAGTCCCGGCGGGACTTCCATCTTTCCATCTTTCAGTTTTATTTTGCAGTAATATCACTGGTCCCAAACAATCCCAATGCATACACACATACTGGTACTGTCAATCAATGTATAATAAGTCCAGCTGTTTTAGGTGAACCCCATAATGTCCTGTAATAAAGCTTGTGATGAGATATCCCTCTTGTTTCTCCTTTGCAATGTGGTTATGTATAAAAACATTCAGGAAGGAATCTTATCTGTATTCTTCACTTGATGTGGGTGTCACTATTTCAGTGATGGGTCTTTATTGTAAATATTTAGGTGTTTGTCACAAATACAGATGGATAGATAATAATTACATTAATTATTTAGGTAATACACAGAAGAAATGTGATTGAAAGGAGATTAATGTGATGTAACATAGACCGCCAGACGTAATGTTCTCGCTGTCTGTATGGGACCATGTTGTTCTTACAAGTGACCCCATAGAAGCACATCTCCAGGTTTTTAATGTTTACAGTCTTCATATCTAGATCAGCATCATTGCTTAATTTCAAAATTGCACGTAGGAGCTGCACAGTGGTTAGACCTGTTGCCTGACATATGTGGGAGGAAGGTTCAAGTCATGTCTGTGGATCTTGCATGTTCTCCAGGTGTCATGGGATTTCTTCCGGTTTCCCCCCACAGTCTAAAAATATTCCAAGGTTAACTGGAGTTGCCAAATTACCCATGTCTGAGTGGTGTGTGTGCCCTGTAACAGGTTGGCACCCCATCCTGGGTTATTCCCTGCTTTGTGCTCATAGCTTCCATGATAGGCTCCAGACCCCTTGTTACCTTACACAGGAAGTTCACCATTCCTGTCCAAAGCTTTGAGGAAGTTACAGGATCCCCGCGGATCTTTGAAAAGTATCAAAGTCTGTTTTTCCCCCCCTTTTTTTTTTCCCACGCACGTCACTGCCTATAGCACAGGGGGCAGTGTGTACCCGATAGGCCTATATGCACGCCATAGAAAATGAAGATATAGTGCTGCATGTGCGTAGCTGGTGTGTAGCAGGTTTCCCTTAAAATGGTAGAAATGGTAAATGCAAATGATAAGTACTGTGGCTGGTTGAAAAAGACGACTAATGTCTAAAAAGCGCAATACAACCTTTGTAAAAAAGTTATCAAACTGGCAGCAATGGGCTCTAAAGCCATCGATGCACATATCAAGGGAGAGAAGCACAAATATTTTGTCAATAGTCGGACAACTGTCCCCATTCAGTTTTTTACCAGTATTGTCATTGCAAGCACAACCTCTACAGATAGGCCTACACCTGTTTTGGCAGTGTCTCCGGATCCCACAACAAGTAATGCCTTCAGTACATTCTCCTCAACCGACACTGAAAGCAGAAGTGCTATGGGCTTTGCCAAAACATTCACTTGTGGTAGGGATAAAACCGCTTTTCTTGCATGATTTGGACTCGCTCCATATATTAAAAGGGAGCTTCGTTGTCATGTTTGACGTAAGTATGAACAGGACCATCAAAAGAAAACAACTGCATGTGCATGTCAGGTATTGGGTAAATTATGAGAATGGCTCTCGAGTGCAGTCCTGGTATCTGGGATCACAGTACATGAGCCACTCCACCGCTGAAGACTTACTGGAGAAGTTTAAGGTAAGCCATTCAATAACATTTAAACTCATTAACGAACCCACTCTGAGACGACGAGCGAAGGAGAAGAAAGAGCAGTTGGTGGTCTTAAATGCAGATACTGCATAGACAAACAGGCGCACACATACACAAGCATACGTTCCCACCCTCATGCACACATAAACAAATATTTACACATTCACCCAACATAGAGAGATGTACACATACTCTCACTCCCCATATATACTCTATGTGGACCCCTATTTTTTCCTCTGGCGAGGAGACCAGAAGACCACCCCGGACCCTGCAGCAGCCGAGAAGCCCACCAGCCCAGACCCCGACCGGACGGCCAGCTCTTCCTCTCAGCCCCCAGCTCCAAATGTCGAACAGAGAACGGGGGTGTGAAAAGACCCCATGCCCCCCTTCGCCCACTCAGATGTGGTGTTGGTGCATGTTCTAAAGTGCTTTTAAAACGGGAAGGGCATGGCGCTAACTACCCCCTGCCAACCAACAGCTGGTGTTAGCTCAGCCCCCCCGGCCCAGCCGGAACCCCAGCCCGGAGGCAGAGCGCCCCCAGAACCCCAAGCCCGCCCCGGATTCACCAAGGAGCAGCGCTGCTGCCAGGCCGGTAACCTACGTCCGCCGGCACAGGCTCCCCCAGCAGCTCCGCCTGCAGCCACCAGAAGGACCCCACCCAAGAGCCACCAAAGCCCCACCCAGGCCAGGATCGCAGTCGCAGTGCCGAACCCCCCAGCAACCCACCCCCAGGGAACCCCCAGACGGCCCGAGACAATATGCCCCCCACGTACAACGACAATGACCAAAGCGGGACAGAACCGTGACCCCCCACCCCCACTAGGTGATGGAGCTGATCAAAGGAGCACAGAGAGATTGATCTAGTGTGGCAGCAGAAGCTGTATCAAGACTAATATGGTTCAACAATCTATCTCTATATTGGTCGATATTAAAATTATTTTTTTTTTTCCAGTTCATAAGGACAGTCTTCTAGGCAATGCATAAGGCGGTGAAAGCCATGTGGATTGTGTTAAAATCTGTACTGACGCCATCTAGGTCACCCAACAAGCAGACTGAAGGAGAGGCTGGAATGGTACATTTCAGACATTTTAAGTCTTCACAGATCCTGCGCCAGAACATCTGAGTAGGTGGACAGAACCAAAAAGCATGGATGTAACTTTCAGGTGTATCGCCTTGACAGTGTGAGCAGATGTTAGAAGACGTAAAACCCATCCTGAACATCCGATGCCCTGTATAGTGCACTCTCTGCAGGATTTTGTATTGTATTAACTGTAAACTGGAATTTCTAATCAGTTTAAAGGTTTTTAAACATATCTTAGACCAGAAATTGTGGTCCCAGCTGACTGATAGATCTGCCTCCCATTTTGCAATGATTCATCCATTTTAGAAAGTGTCCTGTATATTTTAGACAGTAATTTGGGGGGTTTTAGATTAAGGAATTCTGCCACACTTTGTGGTATTTGTAATTTGATTTGATTAGACCTTAATTTTTTTTTACTATAGATTTAACTTGTTGATATTCTAAAAATCTATTCTTGCTAATCCCATATCGTTTAACTAATATGTCAAAGGGAATAAAGTATATTCCTTCAAATATATGTTCCAAGTATTTAATACCTTTACAACTCCAATCTGGGAAGTTTATCAATTATTGTTTAGTAGTACGTCAGGGTTGTTCCAGATGGGAGTACGCTTGCATGGGATTAATGAAGACTCAGTCATTTTTAGAAACTCCCAGCACGCTGTCAGAAAAGAGCTGATACTGATGCTTTTGAAGCATTCCTGGCGTTTTGATGTTTGAGCAAATGAATGGTAGATCCGAAATCTCTATCTTATTGCATAATGCCTGTTCTACGTCTGGCCAAGGCTCATCTAAGAGGGTATGTTTTAACCACCCTGAGATGTTTTGGAGCCTGTTGGCTAAGAAATAGTGGTGAAAATTAGGCCGATCTATTCCTCCTTTGTCCTTAGTCCTTTGCAGTGTTTCTAAGCTAATACGTGGGGGTTTATCTTTCCAGAGGAATTTAGAGATGGCGGAGTCCAGAGATCTAAACCAGTCAGGTGATGGTTTACTCGGGATCGTTGCAAATAAATAATTAGTTCTTGGCAAAGCCATCATTTTTATTGAGGTGACCCTTCCCATAAGTTATATGGGTACGGACTTCCACCTGACCAGATCATCCACTACTTTATTTAAAAGTGGGAAATGGTTTAGTTTAGTTAAATCTGCCAGCCTAGGTGTAACATTAATACCTAAATATTTTATATCTCCAGACGGCAGTGGAGTGGGAGAATTATTCTGGAAGGAGCAATTAATTGGAAGAACTGTAGATTTTAACCAATTTATCGAATAATCTGAGACTCTTGAGAAAGAGTTTATTAATGCAATCACCTCAGAAAGAGTGGTTTGTGAATGCTGGAGAAAAAGTAACACGTCATCCACATAAAGACTTACTTTATGTTCTATATTCCTGCGTTTAATGCCTTTAATCACTGTAGCCTGTCTAATTGCTGCTGCTAGTGGTTCAATAAAAATCGCAGACACTGAGGGGGATAGAGGACATCCCTGCCTGGTGCCCCTCTTCAGACTGACCAAACATCCTCCTTTTGTTTCTTTCGTCCTGACACATGCTGTTGGGGAACGATGTAATATTTTTAACCAGTTTATGAAAGAGTTTCCGAAACCAAATTTGCATAAAGCTGCAAATAAAACACTCCAGTTACTGTAACTCTATCGAATGCTTTTTCTGCATCTAGAGACAATATTGTAATTTGAAGGTTTTTACTGCATGAATAGTCTATGTCTAGATTAAGTAATCTACGTGTATTTGTTGATGAGTGCCTCCTTTTATGAAACCAGTTTGGTCAGGATGAATTATGAGAGGGGTTAACTTCTCTATTCTTTTTGAGAGAGCTTTGCAGATTATTTTAAGGTCAACGTTTATAAGGGATATTGGACGATAGCTGGTAGATACTGTAGGATCTTTGCCTGGTTTTAGCAAGAGACTAATGTTGGCAGAATTCATATTTGGTGGTAGCCGACCATTTTCCCTGGTTTCTTGCAACATTCTGCAGAATGTTGATGCCAGAATTGTCCAGAATTCTTTATAGAATTCTGCTGGAAATCCATCTGGACCTGGAGCCGTTTTATTGGGCATATCGTTCAGGGCTTCCTGGAGTTCACCTGGTGTCAGCGGAGAATCCAGTGCCATCGCTTGATTGTCTGATAATTTCAGAAGAGTTATACTATCAAGAAACTGATCAATTTCGTCTTTAGATGCGTTTATCTGTGGTGAATATAAAGATTTGTAAAAGTCCCTGAAAGTGCTGTTTTTTTCTGTCAGAGTCATATACTGTATCCCCATTTCAGTCTTTAACAGCACATATAGTTGTTTTTTCCATATTTATTTTTAACTGATTAGCTAAAAATGACCTGATTTGTTACCATGTTCATAATTTTGCCAGCAAAGTTTTTCTATTAATAATTTCATTTAAATCTAGTTTTGCTTTGCGTATTTTATTCAGCATTTCCTGTTCCTGGGATGATATGTAGGCTTCTTCTAAGGATTTGATGGTTTCTTCTAATTCCTGGATGCACTTGTTTTCTCTTTTCTTTTTATATGATGAGAATGAGATTATTTTACCTCTCATCACAGCTTTGCCTGCTTCCCAGAGAACAGATGCTGATGTTCCAGGCAGGTCATTATAGTCTAAATATAAAGCCCACTCTTTTTTAAAATAGTTAATAAAATTTCCATCTTTAAGCAATGATGTATTAAATCTCCAGTTTCTGCTTGGTGGAATGGCCTTCTTATTTATTAGGGTTAAAGATACAGGAGCATGATAGCTGACAGCTATAGGGTGTATCTCTGTGTCTGAAATGTCACTCAGCAGAGAGCTACTGACTAGGAAATAATCCAGATGAGAGTAAGAGTGATGGACATGTGAGAAGAAAGTATATTCCCTACGGGTGGGGTGAAGAGAACGCCATGCATCGCAAAGTCCATAGTCGCTCATGTGCTGTTTAACTATATTTGTGGATTCCCAATTGCGCTGAGCAGCTGTACTGAGCCTGTCCATTTCTTTATTTAGTCCAAAGTTGAGGTCGCCCACAAGAACAAGTGCGCAGTCCTGGTGTTGAGAGAGTGCGGTAAAGAAAACGTGGACAAATGAGGGGTTATCAACATAACTCTTTGTTAAGTATAGATAATTTAATGATTATAAATCTACCCTGTGGATCTATAATTGTGTTGAGTACTGTGAAATTGACATTTTTATGTATTAGAATGGGGAGGCATGGTGGTGCAGTGGTTAGCACTGTTGCCTCGCACCTCTGGGACCCGGGTTCGAGTCTCCGCCTGGGTCACATGTGTGTGGAGTGAGCATGTTCTCCCCATGTCGTCGTGGGGTTTCCTCCAGGTACTCCGGTTTCCCTCCACAGTCCAAAAATATGCTGAGGCTATTTGGAGTTGCTAAATTGCCCTTAGGGTGAGAGTGAATAGTGTGTGAGTGTGCCCTGCGATGGGCTGGCCCCCCATCCTGGGTTGTTCTCTGCCTCGAGCCCATTGCTTCCGGGACTGGCTACGGACCCCCCACGACCCAGTAGGATAAGCACTTTGGAAAATGGATGGATGGATGTATTAGAATTGCTACCCGTCTTTGCCTAAAGTTATAGCAGGCTGAGAACACATTAGGAAACTCAGGTGTTTTAAGTTAATCATTTGGCAGGTCTATGAGTCTCTTGTAATAAAACAACGTCTGCCTGTAGTTTTTTAAGCTGGCTAAATATTTTTAACCTCTTCTCTCTGGAGCCAGCTCCATGCCCATTCCTTGAGAAAATCCTTAGTGTGTCCTTAGACATGTGTGTGTAGCTAATGTAGCACATGCAAATGAATGAGGTTTGAGCGAGCTTGTACGCGCTTTTGTGTGTGCTATGTGTCTGTGTGCGCTATGAGGTCGGAGTGGTTGTGTTGACGCTGACTGCATATGTACGTGGTTGTGCTGTGCAGATGCGTAATGATTGAGGGTTTTGTGTGTGACAGAGTAGAAAAGCAGGTGATCGGTGCAGTGAAAGAAGGGGGAAGTGAGAGAGACATACAAAGGGGCAAGTTGGTGAGGGTATACGTGAGCACAAGAGAGAAGCGGAAACATTGTTAGCACTGTAGCGCTGCGGAGACTGACGGTAATGTATTTGATATGACATCATGTTCAATTAGCAGATTAACATGTATAAGCTAGAGAGATGTTAATGGAAGACGATTAGAGGAAATAAGAAAAATATATATAACGGGTTCTTATCTGGACTGGTGTTAATATAACCAGGGAGTGGTACTGGGGTCGCGGTACAGCTGCCCATCCACGTACAGCTGGTCTACGGCGATGACAACTCGGGAGCCCTTCTAAATAAAGTTGCGTTGGATTGGGAGCAGAACTTTGCGTCGCTCCAGGATTTCTGGGGAACTGGTCGTTTACGCCAAAGTCTGTTCCTTTCGGCTCCCAGCCGCGGCTCTTCACCTGCTCCTTCTGCTTAAAATATCCAAATTTAACCACTATAGGACGCGGTCTCAGTGCACCAGGCCTCTTGGCTCCCAGCCGATGGACTCTCTCAAAGCAGATGTTTTTCACAGTGTCCTCCGAAAGCTTCAGGTGGTTCTTGATAAAGGTTTTGACGGTAATTCTGGGATGCCTGAAAACACCAGGTTATTTCTCATGCTACAGGCCTGTAGATCGACGACAGTCTCTTTTATTTTTTTATTTTATTCATTTAGATGGGTCACATTTTCAGTTAGACACTTAACCGAGTCCCATAGTGAGGCGTTTTCAGCAGCGAGTGTTTCCACCTGCTGCTGGTTGAATTCCAAAGATTCCCTCAGGGATTTGAATTCCTGATGTAGAATCTCGAGCAGAGCCAACCTCGCGTCGAAACTGTACAATCGTTTGTCGATTGAATCCAGGATGTCGGCAAAGTCTTTACCAGTCGTCGATGCTGTGCCAGGGGAGTCTGCCGGGCAACTTCTTTTGGAGGACGGCGTCTCGCTTTTGGCTGGAGAAGATGCATTTGCGTTCTTCTTCATGACTATAATGTTGAAGTACCAGTCGATATATTCCTCAAGAGATTCCAAGTTCCCCTCGCTGTTCATTCAGATTTTCCACCAAGTCTCCGGCATCTGACGTCACCTACAGCATTTCCGCCTCTGACGTGCCCTCCAATGTACTCGTACTTGCAAGATCTCAATTCTGCATTACAGTAGCGTACATTGTCCTGGAGGATATGGGTGTGAGGCAAGGAACAACCCAGCATGGGCCACCAACATATCGCAGGGCACAGATACCAGTCACACCTACAGGCAATTTGGTAACTCCAATTAGCCTCAGTATGTTTTTGGACTCGGGGGGAACCCCACAACAACACAGGAAAAACATGCAAACTTCACACGCATGGTGTTATGGCCGCAACTCAAACCCAGCTCCCAGAAGTGTGAGGCAATAATGCTAACCATTGCACCACCATGCTGGACCATAAGTGGAAATCCAACAAGTGAAATTGATTTATTAGGGTTAAGCTAACAGACACCCAGAAAAATTTAAATGTAAATCACTGCAGTGCCGTGCAAACCTGTGTGAACAGCCAATCAGATCAGCCTGCTTTGTAGCATGTACCTCCCTGTTTCCGGTCCCTTTGTCAGTTTCTCACTTGCTGATTCAAAAGAAGCGGAACCACTATGATGTTCAAACCCTTTGCTCTTCTCATTTTCATTAGTAAGTTCCTGATCACCGTAACCAGTCTGCATTTGAGACATTTTTCCCACACCCCATTCTCACAATAAGCTGATAATAATACTAATAATACTACTGTAATAATAGTATTACAGTAGACTTACTCTTTAAAGCCAGATGGCAGTGCTCTCATACTGATGAATGGTTGCGTAGCCAAGTGCTAGAAAGCTAGAAAGCAAACAAACTGATTCACCACTTACTCTCATGTACATCAATTAAAACTGTTTGCTCCAAGATAAAAGATAAAAATACAAAAGTAATTTTTGCTGTCTAACCTCTGATTACTGCATGACATTTCTGATTAACTGATAAGTAGAAGATACGTTTAGTCCAGTGGCGGCTACTTGTCTGTCAAATAGGGGAAGCTCATTTTCGGCCTACATCATAAAATTGTCTATTTATTTAAAAGTAAATTCTGCCCTACATTCCTTTTCAAGAAAATGGTCCCCTAAATGACAGCTCCTGCTGGCCTAGCAAGGATGTCACATCAATAAGGCGGTTTAGGAAGGCCCTGTTTTGTTTGACTGTTTCATTATGTTTAGCCACTTGAATGCGAGCACCTTCATTTATTGCATGCTCAACCCTGATCCTTCCCATGCAACTTAATCTTGAACATGCACTCACATTTTCATTGCTCTTTTCATGTCTTTTATATGCCCTGTCAAAGTTAGACAGATCTCCAAACCCCACCTTTGACCAAACAACACATCCATGAGATGGTTTCATCAAGAGGCATGGCCAGCAGTACATTTTATTTGTCACAGCACTTCCAGTCAGCCAGCTAACTTTGTCATACCAGGAGAGCTGAAAAGACCTGTTATTTTTCCCTATCTTTTGCACTAAATCAATCTTAGGTGTTGATCTGCCCTGCTGTTTAATTCTACGTTTTTCCTCGTAAGGAACACTTTCAAATGGCTTCGCCAAAATCAGGTCGACAATATTAGCACTGTCTGCCATCGTGTGCAGTTTCACCCACGACGCTAGCCTATCCTAAGCCTACTATATGAATGAATGAATGAATAAATGAATGAATGAATGAATGAATGAATGAATGAATAAACGATCTAAAAAAAATATTAAACTCTGTAAAAGTGAAACAAGGAATGTGGCGTATAAATGTGTGAAATGTATGATCAAAAACAAGCAATTTCGCCAAGCAAGTATAAAGAAATAGGTTGCAGCAGTTTTTATTTCGACTGAACTTGAGAAATCCGCGATGGGACTGAGCGCGAATAGCTTCAGCGATTCCTTATAGTACAAAATCGCTGTCAGTCAAAAGGAGATGCAATCTTCCGACAGACCCTCCAATCATCACGCAGAAGCTCGGAGTCCAGGCCAGCCCACTCCTCATTTTCTCCTCATTCACCCCCAGAGACGCTGAGCGTCCGTGGGCGGGACATAATCGCAGCGTTTATCCAATGACCATCTAGTTTCAAAGCACTGAAAAAAATGTTCAAAGCAGCCGCATTGAAGTCAATGGACGCTGGGCTTCAACGGGGAAATGCACTGTGACGCTACGGGAATGTATGAGAAGAAAATCAAGTCAGCCGACCTGCTATATTTTACTGATTCTGAACGAACTCGTCTTTGAGATGAACGTTTTCTAACGAATTTTTAGTCAATAAAATGTTAATACAATAGTACACAATTTGACCATTAATTTTGTGACATTATAGGGGAAGCTGAGCTTCCCTTGCAGTCTTAAAGAAATCTCCACTGGTTTAGTCTGTTGCTTGGTGGTAAGATGTTTCCAAAAGGAGAACCACAAAGAGCACAGTCATTTTCAAGGTTATTTCTCACTGGTCAGTGTGAAAGGCTGCATCATTACTACAAAGCCGGGCTCAGCACAGTGACTGCACCTGCGCTGCACTGTAGATCACAAGCCAGGCTGCAGACCATCAGCTCTGAAAGTTAAAACAAGACTCGTATGTGTGTCATGTGTTGTTTAATAAAAATTTACAGGACAGAACATACAGTAGTGGATTCAGTTTCCTTTGCTCTTACACTCAGACAAGGTCAGTTGTCAAGTCAAGCTTTTTACAATTGAGGCAGTTGGCCAAAATAAAGCCAATTCTTTCTAGGCAGCACTTTGAGACAGTAATCCACTCTTTTGTCACTACTAGTCTGGACCACTGTAACGCCCTCTATGTTGGGGTTAGAGGCTCCACTATTGTTCACCTCCAGAAGGTTCAAAATGCTGCCGCACATGGAAATATGAGCATGTCTCCCCCATTTTAGCCTCACTCCACTGTACATTTTAGGATTCATTTTAAAATTATGTTATTTGCTTTTAAAGCCCTCAAGGGTCTTGCTCCACCTGACCTCTGTGAGCTGCTTCACCCTTACACCCCCACCCGCTCTCTCAGGTCAGCTGATCAGCTGTTCCTGACGGTTCCTAAGACTCAGCGTGAGCTTAGAGGGGATCGAGCTTTTGCAGTCGCAGCTCCTAAAATGTGGAATGACTTGCCTTTTCACATTAGAGAGGCCTCTTCTCTGTCCGTTTTTAAATCTCTTCTTAAAACTCATCCTTTCTCTTTGGCCTTTGGCACGTTGTGAGATGTTGACTTTAATAGTAAATTTTATTTTAATCTTAGCCTTTTCTTTATTAATTAATGTAATTTTTTGTTTTTATTTTATTAATGGCCTTTTACTCTCATTTAATTTGTGTTCTGGTTTTTATTAAATTTATTTTACTTCGTTTTTAAGTATGTGAATGTTTTTATTTATTCCTCTGTGCAGCACTTTGGTCCATATGATTGTTTAAAGTGCTTTTCAAATAAAGCTGGATTGCACTGAATTAGAAGATGGCTCAACAAATCTCTTTCACAGTATGTAAAATTCGACAGAGGGGCGCAAGGTGACATTCTGTCAGGGGCCCAGAATTTTTAGCTACACCTCTGTGTTACTGTGTTGTTTTTGTTCTGTTGGGTGTTGGGTTTTTCCCCTAAATATACGCTGAAAACCAACCAATCTCTGAACACAGAACAACACGGACAGCTGTGATGACTTTTTACTTGCTGCAAGGGAAGTCCGGTCCTGACTTCGAGGTGTCAGCCTCTCAGTCGAACTCAGCCAACTTCGAAAGAGTAACTCCCCTCGCAGTATCTTTTACTGAGGTACACAAACAGGATATGCGAATAACATTTAACATTGTTTATCACCATGTATGGGGTGGAAATATTCAAGCGACAGTTCTTAAGAAGGGTGATTGCTAAATTAAGATCAAGCTGCTGCAGGGTGTTATGTCTAAGAAATGGCATCTAGCAAAATGACAATAGTAAAAGTACATATTTCTCGAACAGTGGGTGTCAGCAAGAGCCGGCCCACTTATTCATTACATCATAGTGGGGGATCTCATTACAGTCAAGGTCCCACCCAGAACCCAGCAGGGGCCAGCCAAGGATCAGCCAAGGACCAGCCAAGGTCCCATCATGGAAACTGGGGAAAATTCAAGCGGCTACATCTGTATATATTTATAGAGATGACTAATTGGCTCTGTTGTAGAAATTTCCAGCCAGAGACTTGGTTCCTATATGACAAGGATATTTTATTTTTACTCGGACTGAGAGGCTACAGAAAATCATCTCTGCATGTGATCTCCCCTTTACTGCTCGAGCAGAGCACACGTACATCAACAAGTGTCAAGGCAGCAAGTGCATACAAACAACTTCTCAGGACAGTTATAGGGCCTTCAGGAGGAGCCAAACTGCTGCGTCATTCAGAGATACCATTGTCTAAGACTTGCACTAAAACATTCTGAGCACTTGGGCATATTTAAACAAAGTAGTATGGCACCTGTGTCAGAATCCATCCCTGCCTTGTCCTGTTCACATGTCACTGGCCATCCTATTCTCTCCTCTGTCTTCATACGCACACGACGGTCATCTGTGGTACTGCAGAACTGAGATGTATCGCTGAACATGGTAGGACGCCAGTCGTCATCAGTCCATGCCTCCCAGTGACTACACCACTCCAATCGCAACAGTTTCTGTGCTATTGTGAACGGCAGCCTATGCATGGGACGGTGAACCTATAGTCCAGCTGATGCCAGTCATCGCGACACGATGATATAGGGTGTTGTAGAGAGTCCAGTAGCTGTGTCCATATATCAGGCGCAGGTGTCATGGGGATCTGTGATGCTTGGAGCACAATCCGACGATCCTTCCTTGGCGTGGTCTGTCTTGGATGACCAGAAACTTCACGACGTGTGTGGATGCCTCACGTGCCCATTGGTTTCAATATCAGGCGACTGTGATATCCGCATGGCCCACATGCAGTTGCACCATATGACCACCTGGCTTCATGCAAACCCGCAATGCAACCCTATCAAACTCCGTCAAGTGCTGTTAACCCTGTCTAATGTGACTACGAGGCATCCTGTGTCTGGTAATTAAACATGCCAACTCCTTGCAATTCTAATCATTTACATATCCATCACTGGTCTGCACGTGTACCAAATTACATCTAAATTGGATAGTTCTGGGTTTTCAACTTTTTTTTCCCTGAGTGTATATGCCCTTCACTGATGAGAAATTCATCAACATCTAAGTCCTACATTCATGTACAATGCATATTAAATGAATATTTTGTCACTATTAGTCTTGATGTATCATTCTTTGAATGCACTCAATTGAATCATGGACAGTGGTTCCACATGGAAAAAAAATGAATATTCTGAAAAGGAAACGTCCTTCTTCGGTTGATACATTCACTTTGTATTCTGAGAAGGTTTTTCCCTTGATTGCCTTGTACAGTATGTCTAGTGTGTTTTTTGGTATGAATGTGGCATTAATCATACAATGAAAAAAACACTGACTTGTAGTGAACATGTAAAACAACAACATGCAGTGTCATCCATCCATTTTCCAAACCGCTTATCCTATTGGGTCACGGGGGGTCCGGAGGCAGGGAACAACCCAGGATGGGGGGCCAGCCCATCGCAGGGCTCACTCACACATGCACACCTATGGTTAATTTAGCGACTCCAATTAGTCTCAGCATGTTTTTGGACTATGGGGGGAAACCGGAGTACCCGGAGGAAACCCCACGACGACATGGGGAGAACATGCAAACTCCGCACACATGTGACCCAGGCGGAGACTCGAACCCGGGTCCCAGAGGTGTGAGGCAACAGTGCTAACCACTGCACCACCACGATGCCCCTCATGCAGTGTCATATATAACTGAAATAAGAAATGCTGGATTGCCTTAGTTGCATGCGTGTGTGTTTTTTAATATGGGCAACATGGTTCCCTGAGATGCCTCAGTGTTGCTCACCTCCATCTCTAACATACAGCCTCAGAAATGATTTTAAAACTACTGAAAGAAATAATTGGCTACACTGCAGCTCCACTGTTTTGTTTGGCACCCCTGCATGTCCTGCATTGTGTGGGAAAAAAAGTTGAAGGCTGTGTTACATACTGTAACACAGCTAGAATGCAAAAACACTTTATACTTCACATAAGATGGTGGACCTTATTGACAAAGGCAAATTTGTGTTGACCCCAGCAAGGCAGCTAGCGTACTTTGCATTTCTCACTTACCCGGATGTGACAATAAAGCGCTCCACTACAGTAAACCCTGCAGACAGCATTCCCCTGGAGGATGAGGGGCAGCCACATGAGTGTGTGGCAGAGTCTTTGGTTTACACTAAACTGAGAGCAGACTTGGAGAGCTCTCCCATTGAAAATAGCGAGATGGTTTTGTTTGTGGATGGCTCATGTTGGAGAGATGGGGATGCCTTGAAGGCTGGGTTTGCTGTAGTCCAGGCACAGGGTGATGATTTTCACACTCTCGTTTCAGAGCACAACCCTGTTCTGGTCAATTAGCGGAGATAAAGGCTTTGACTACAGCGTGCCGGCGAGGACAACATAAGACAGTTACTATCTACACAGACTCTGCATACGCACACGATGTATGCCATCTCTTTGGAGCAGTCTGGAAGCAAAGGGGCTTTCGCAAAAGTGACGGCTCCCCCATTCAGCATTATAATCAGATTTTGGAGTTGCTACACACAATGATGCGTCCCAAGCGTTTGGCTATTGTTAAGTGTCAGGCCCACCGCAAAGGTCGTGATTTTGTTATTCAAGGAAATGCAGCCTCTGATGCGGCAGCCAGGGCGGCTGCGCAGGTGAGTACTGCTGATCTTTTACCTATGGTGACTACAGAGCAGGTTTCTGATCTGGTGGCCCTGCAGGAGCGGGCGGGCCCCTATGAGGCCTCAGTGTGGCTAAAAAGGGGGGCCTCTAAGGATGCTAATGGTCTGTATCGCAACCATGAGGGACTTTTGGCTGCACCTCTGTCTCTGGTGAACATTTTGATAACAGATGCGCATGGTCTTGACCATTGCGCACGGGGGGAGGAGTTAAGGAAAATTACACAACAAGCTGCAAGCAATGATGGATGCAAGGTTGTCAGAATGTGAATATGAGGTGTGCATTAAGAACAATGTACGCAAAGCAATCACGGCCCCAGTAGGGCACATTCCAGTGCCTGAGGGACCGTTCAGACACTTGTGGTGGACTATGTGGACATGGGAAAAACAGCATATGGAAAGCAATATATGCTTGTGATTGTGGACAGGTTCAGCAGATGGGTGGAGACAATACCGTCCAAGGACATGGGGGCGATGACAGTGGTGAAATTCCTGATCAGAGTGTCCGAGGTTTGGGATACCAACTGAAATAAGCTCTGATAATGGAGCTGCCTTTGTGGGGAAAGTTAAAAGTTAGTGGTTTAACAGCTGAGAATAAAACAAAAGTTGGCATGTGTGTATCACCCTCAGTTGCAGGGTATGGTGGAGAGAGTGAATGGCACACTTAAGCAGAAGCTGAATAAGATTTGCACCACCATGAAAATGAACTGGGTGGATGCCCTGTCAACAGCCTTGATGGCATATCGGATGGAAACGCACAGGTGATGCATTTGTCTCCGCATGAAATGCTGACTGGGAGACCTATGCCTGGATCGACTTGAGGGGGCGTATAAGGGACCCAGCCTAGATCAGCTGGGGGATGAATTAAAGTTGTACATGAGGACTTTAACCAAAATACACAAAACTATTTCCAAACAGGAAAAGGAGAAAGCACAGAAAGAAGACACAGACCAGGAGGAGCCAGTCATCTTTCCAGGAGATAAAGTCTACCTGCGAGTGTTCCGGTGAAAGTGGCACGAGCCCCGACGAGAGGGACCCTTCAAGGTGACACGAGCCACAGCAACAGCGGTGCAGGTAGAAGGGAGTAATACGTGGTACCATTTGAACCACTGCACTAGAGTACCGCACGAAAGACAGAGTCACTGAAAACTACACAGAGGATGCAGTTGCCCTTGACTCAGATGGCCCTGATGGAGCTCCCAGAGGAGCTCCACAGCTTGGGGTGGAGTCAGGATCAGAGCAGAGTGAGGGCCAAGAGGGAGCATCGCAAGCAGACCAGCCACTCCAGACAGGACACGAAGCTGTGGGTTCTGGTACGGCTGACAGCAACGATGTTAGTGATGCTAATGATTTATCAGGCCCTTCAGGTCTGGGTGCACAGCAGGACCACAGGTCAGGTGAGCATAGGACAACTGACTTCACTGACTCAGCCTGGTCCTTTGATGCTGAATAACCTCTCAGATTACAGTGAGCGAAAGCGGAGAAAAATGGGGGGAGATATGGGAGTGAGGAGAGTGAGCAAATTTTAGAAGGATGCCCAGGATGAAGTAGACCTGTATGGGTTAGCAAAACGTACACTTGGAAATTGGTGGTATAAATGGGCTAAGTATACCGCCACTTCATTAGGGCAGGAGGGGTGTGTGTTGTGTGCAAGTCCTGACCCTTCAGTTAGGGTTGTCCCGTTCCCATACACTAATAAACAGTGTGAAGAATGGGAAATGGAGAGGAGTATGAGATTCTGGAAGAGTCTGTGTCAGGAGGGGCAGGCCCCTAAGAAAGTGCAGGCCCACATCTAACCAGACGGAGCGCATACCGTACTGCCCATATCAGCGTCTGATATATCAGGGAAATACTAAATATGCATAGAGGGTGGAAAAGCATTGTGGGCAGTTTAAGCCCTGGGAAGGAGGTCAGCAAGATATTATGGGGAACAAATTGAGTTTTTTTACAGCAAATTTTCCTCTCTTCATGTTGTCCCTACTGCGCAGATTAATCGTCCCATGTGCCTGCCAGCAAATATTGCTCCTTTACCTGCCGAATGCTGCCTAATTTTAATGCTGCAATTGAAAGGCTTCAAACATGATATGGGTGTGTGGGTTCTTACTAAAAAGTTATAATTCAAGTAGCCTCAATAACAGTCCATTTTGATGGCAGGTACCTGAAAGTACAACTCTGGAGGACCTTGAGAAGTGAAAGACACCTCTGCTTGACTTCATGGCCAATGCAGGTTGTCTGAGGCCTATCCGGTCAATAAGAGACGGGAATCTGCTGGAACATGACATTGTCACGTTTCAGGTCATCCACAGGGGTCAGGGTCCATTTCAGAGGTATTCTGTGTTCTGTTTACATGTACGTTAGTTAGGATCAGAATTTTATCCTTTGACCAACATTGATCAAGTTGCTATTATTTCTTTGAATATAAACTAATAAAGTAACCAGTAACACATTGATAATTAATGAGTTATAAACACTGTCTACATTCTGCGCCACCTGTTCTGCTTTGAGCCAATCACAATTACTGCTGACCAGATGGAAGATCTTTTCAGCATTCATCTGTCTCCAGAAGGTAGCAACAAGAGAGTTGCTGAGGAAATAGACTCTCCAGAAGGTAATGACCATCTCCAGGATGCAGAAGGTACTTTAATTGACCGTATAGTGTAGAAGTAAATGTTGTTTTTGTAAAACAAAATATACCTGTATAACAAAAAACACTGTAGCTAAAGTTAAATCCTCTTACTGGACAATCACCTATTTTAAATCGCTCTTCAGTTTTATCCGTTTTCCAAACCTCTTATCCTTCTGGGTCACGGGGGTCGGGAGCCCATCCCAGAAGCAATGGGCATGAGGCAGGGAACAACCCTGAATGGGGTCAAGCCCATTGCAGGGCACACTCACACACCATTCACTCACACATGCACACTTACGGGCAATTTAGCAACTCCAATTAGTCTCAGCATGTTTTTAGACTGTGGGGGAGAACCGGAAAACCCAGAGGAAACCGCACGATAACATGGGGAGAACATGCAAACTCCACACACATCTGACCCCGGCGGAGACTTGAACCCGGGTCGCAGAGGTGTGAGGCAACAGTGCTAACCACTGCACCAGCATGTCGCCCCATCCTATTAAGCTTATTGTTCAGAATTAAAAATGGGGTTATTAAGAAAGAGTAGCCTCCTATAAAATAGCCCAGCACTCCTCCCTCCAGGCCAAGAATATTTTCTTTATGGTCCAGTTCAAAATAATATCAACTGCAGAAATACGGAGCACTTGTAATTTATCTGTATTTTAGATGGTAGACGAGTGGCTGGGTGACGTCGTGGCTGGATGACTTGCAGTGTAGCTTGTTATCTGTGCGTTCTGGGCAGGCTGCTGACTTCTGATTACTTTTGGCATTTGGTTCAATGTCACGTCATTTCCAGGTGTGTCGGTGCCCAGTATGAAGCTAATCGCCGCATTATAGTTATGAAAAGAAGACAGAATAGCAAAGAAATTGAGGCAGAATTAATTCAACAAAGTATTAAAAATATTACTCAAGTAGATGAATCGCTTCTTGAGACTGAAGGCGACTGTATTTGCACGAACGAGCGTCGAAAAGAAATGCATTATTGTCGCGTTTAAATGAAATAGTAGTAAGTGTCACATTTGCGACGTATTACAGGAGGATGTTAATCTTAACTTTGACTGTAAAATATCATAATAAACAAGAAATGTGAGTTTTTAGTCTGCTTAAACAAGACAACCGATGTTACAGCGAGCGGACGCTGCTGCCGCGCAGGAGAAGCGAAGCGACATTGCCTTTAAAATGAGAGATTACATTCCATGGCAGGGGGACAGTTTACAGCACGACACCAGCATTAGGCAGCAGGATGGGTGGGTTAGGTGATCTCCCAGACTGAAAGGGATTCTGGGGACTCAGGGGACAGTGTCGCCCTGAGGGACTGAGGGCCACGTCAGAGGGGGCCTGCTGTAGAGGGGCCCAGACAAGGGATGGCTGATGTAGAGGGGCCAGGTGTGGAGGTGCCACATATTGAGGAACCCTGGTGATCACACTACAGGGGGCCAAATGTTGGTGGGCCAAGAGGAAGTGGCTGGGGAGTAGAAAGCATAGATGTCTTGGAGGTGGGTAGACTACAGAGATTTATGCACCCCGGGATTCCCTCAAGTGCCTCTCAGATCTAGGATGGCCAATACTCGGTCCTCCCCAGGAGTGAGAGGATGCAGACTGGCTCCCCCCAGCTCTCCTCACCGGCTCCCTCCAAAGAGCTGTAGCCCTCCTTTTGGTGATGCCGACATCGTCCCTGCACTTCCCCCTCTCTTTCCCGGGGATGAATCATCTCCAGCTTACTCAAGTGACTCTGGAAGTCGCATTAGATACTGTGTCCGGAAGCAGTCCATGCTGCGCTTAGGAATGATGTCTCTTCTAGTGTAGAACTGACTGTGGAATTTACTGTAAATTCCTAGCAAAAAAAAGCTGCCAGAAAAGTCTTGCAAAATTGTTGTTAATCACTGTAAACCCCCCAGCTCCATGGGTGTCCCTACAGGTGGCTGCCCTTTGCTACCAGGCTTGCTGTTACCTTTGTCTGTGCCTGTGTGTCAAGTAGAGCAAGATGGGGTAGGTGAAAAGAGAATTTCCCCAAGGGGAGTAACAAAGCATCTTCATTTCATTTAGAAAATAATTACAAAATGTCTTTTACAGGTTTTGTCCTATGTAAATTACAGCAATTGTCTTTTTTAAACAGAAAAATAACAATTAACTGTAATCTAGTTTAAAATATTATCTTGTATTCTATTCAAAATATAGAAGTTACCTAGCAACTGGAATTGGCAATAAATGCTATTAATACTCCACAATACTGAATGTTGTTGTAGAATGCTTTCCAAGTTAATTTTTGTATTTTACATTTGCAGCTATGCAATCTATGCATATTGTTAAGTGGTTTAAATGAGACTAAGACGAAAATGACAGCCTGAGACAGAGACCCACACAGAGCAAACTCACATTAACTGGAATGACATTAACTTGAAAATTTCAGGATAATCTTAAGAACATAAGAACTATACAAACGAGAGGAGGCCATTCGGCCCATCAAGCTCGCTTGGGGAGAACTAAACTAATAGCTCAGAGTTGTTAAAATCTTATCTAGCTCTGATTTAAAGGAACCCAAGGATTCAGCTTGCACTACATTATCAGGAAGGCTATTCCATACTCTGACTACACGCTGTGTAAAGAAGTGCTTCCTTAAATCCAGCTTGAAATGTTCTCCCGCTAATTTCCACCTATGGCCACGAGTTCGTGTATTTAAACTAATGCTGAAGTAACTATTTGGTTGAACAGCATCCAAACCTGTTAGAATCTTATATACCTGGATCATGTCCCCCCTCAGTCTCCTTTGCTTGAGACTGAACAGATTTAGCTCAAGTAACCGTTCCTCGTATGACATTCCTCTAAGACCAGGAATCATTTTTGTGGCCCTATGCTGCACCTTTTCTAAGGCCACAATGTCCTTTTTAAGATATGGTGACCAAACCTGCACACAATATTCTAGGTGAGGTCTCACCAAGGAATTGTATAATCTTAGCATTACCTCCCTTGACTTAAACTCCACACACCTGGAGATATACCCCAACATCCTATTGGCCTTTTTTATTGCTTCCCCACACTGGCGAGAATGGGACATGGAAGCATCAACATACACACCAAGGTCTTTCTCATGATCAGCTACCTTTATTTCAGTGACACCCATGAAATACCTGTACTTTATATTTCTGCTCCCTAGATGGAGTACCTTACATTTATCTTCACACCCGTTAACCACTTGATGGAATTCAACTTAGTCAGAGTTGCAACAAAGTCAAGTATTTTTAAAACTGACCATATTCTAGGCTTAAAGGCCCAATTTGAAATCAGGACTGGACATAGAAATCTATTCAGAACAACATTACATTAATGTTAGAATAATGTTATATTTTTTGCTGGTCTGTGTTAATGTAATGCAACAACTCTGGTCTAATACCTCCCTGTCACTTTAATGCTGGATGTGTGTGCAATTTATAACAAGTTAGGCAAGC
The DNA here is from genome assembly GCF_023856365.1 of Brienomyrus brachyistius. NCBI lineage: Eukaryota > Metazoa > Chordata > Actinopteri > Osteoglossiformes > Mormyridae > Brienomyrus > Brienomyrus brachyistius. Next base: position 399,230 of record NW_026042364.1, on the reverse strand, counting down.
CACGGATTCAACCATTAAACTGCATTTTCATTCCACATTTTTTGACAGTTCTGTCCAAAATCATATTCCACCAAATCAGCCGTAACAAATTACAATAACTTCAACCTTCAAATGTATTAAAGTTGATCTTTTTCAGTGTGTTCCTAAATCTTACGGTATAAGCAAAAGGTATAAATAAAAGATTAAGAACAATTTCCATTTGAATAGTGGAGAAGAGTCCTCATCTTTTGTACATGTCTCATGCTCAGAGTCCATCAATCGCCCGAGGAGAGAGGAGACGTGAGGATTGACTGAGTTGTTCTTCTCAGGCATCGTCCCACTTCTTTGGCTTGCAGTCTTCATGCTGCTGGTTGGATTGATTCCAATGAAACAGTTTAAACCGCAAAATCACATGAATAAAACTTACGCTGACCCTCACTGAAGCGGCCTGGTATCTGTTTCATACCTCACTTTACAACACACAGGACTTTTTTTTTTTAATTTAAAGGCACAAGTTATTTTACGTCATGGAAAACCCACGTTTGCTAGTTTAATGGCAGGAAAATAGTCAAAGCCAGGCGCCTGGTCCACAAGGGTGTACTCAGTCACTGCTGTTTTTATGGTGTAAACATGCTATAAACTAATTTTTTCAAACATTTTCTTTAAGAGCTAGGTGCGCTAGGTGGATTGCTATTATAATGATGGATTTGCCAGGCAGAAGAAAAGAATGCTTCTCTGCAGAGATACAAAAAATCTGCTTGTGCACAATGTGAAAGCGTGCGAGCAGACCATCTACAACAGCAGCAGGATTACACCAAAGTAGAGGTCTGCATTCCTGTGGAACCCACGGCAATAAAGTGCAGTGCAGGACAAACTTTCATTTTTGAATTCAGGAGCAGGAGGGAAGTGACTGATATGTTCGCAGGGAAAAAGAATGAAACAAGTGTTTTTTGTTATCAAACAATTTTTTATTTGCGTGAGTAAATACAAAATTACACAACAAAGTATAGCACGTTATCACAACATTACATTGTGTGAAAGCGCTTTACAGCATCCCCACCCAAAGCCCCCAGTGAGTAAGCCATAGGCGACAGTGGCAAGGAAAAACTCCCTAGAAGGAAGAAACCTTGGGAGGCACCAGACTCAAAGGGGAAGCCCAAACCTCCAGGGGCCGGCAGGGAAAGTCAAAAACACACACACCAGATAACTGCAACAGGTTCTTCTACATATCCTATACAGGGGCATGGTACAGTGATGCAGTGGTTAAAACTGTTAACTCACACCTCTGGGGACATTCATCCATTTTCTGAAACCGCTTCTCCTGTTCAGCTGACAGCTTTTGCAATTCATCTGTATCTGAATGAGGAAAAACAACATACAGGCAATACAATGGAGCTGTCAGTCACTCCTGGCACATGGAATACAGTTCTGCACTGACACCTCCGCAATGAACAATTGCATTATAGCATAGGAAACTAGTTAACTTTCACATGAAATTTAGATATAATCAAAACAGAAGCCTGGAACAATTTTAAATTTTACTAAATGGCAATATACTGATTTTAGTCACCAAACAAACTTTACAGGACTTGCTTCACTACTTTTATTCGTGTTTCTTGCAGTACATCTGCCCTCTCCTGGTCTGGTGGAATATCATTGCTGTAGGCAGCACCGAGCGAAACCACCCGCATCCGCAGTAGAATGCAACATGAAAGCACACGTGGAAAAGTGAAATATCACCTAGACTTTGCGGCACAGGAAACTAGCCGACTTGCACATGAAATTTAAATTTAACCAACACAGCACCCCACAACAATGTTCACTTTATTTAAAGGAAATGAACTAATTTACTCACTAGCAAGCGCAATAATGTACTTAAACGCAGGAAAGCGCACGCGGAAAAGTTAAATGTCAACTACACTTTGCGCATAAAATTTAAATATAATTAACATAGTAGCCCGGAACAAAATCACTTTATTTAAAAGCAATATACTGACTTTACTCATCAAACATATTTTAATATACATGCAAATTTGACAAATACTAAATAATAAGATAAATTATCCGATAAAATGGGAGCAGAATGGCAACCCACCTTGGTGCAGAAAACAAGTGAAGCCGCGTCTTTCAAACCGGCAGCGTCCCACGTGCCGAGGAGTCAAATGTAATCAAGCAACACGGCCCACACAATTAAATAATAACATCATAATAATTATAGTTCTTGTATAACTATTCTCTATATTATTCTATAATAAGATTAACAGACTTTTATAAGTTAAGTTGTATACCGAGAACAGTATGCGACAGCATAAGCATATATCCCTTAAACGTTTATTAATTAAAAATCACACATTCATCCTGCTTAACATAAAACAATGACTTAAAGAGACTTAATTGTGAAATGAACGCTACTGTCCGAGGGTATTTATCTCCACAAATTGCTATGGAACATAATGTCTTAAATACTCAGATTTTCAGAATGACAGAATCTTAACATTTTAAATTTTGTTTTGCGATACCAATACGTAGTGATATTGATATGTGGAACAACGTTATGTTACACACGCCTCCCACAATTCAAGAAGCTGTAGTTCGATTAAGAGCGTATTCACAATTTACCCGTTTGCCTTTCACCGTGACTGAGCACGATCCCCCACCCCAGCTGGTCTGCACTCCCCACATTGCAATTAACGATCCAGACTTCAGCGCTTTTGTTACCATGGGACTTTTTGTGTTGAAGAAAACATTAAAATGAAGTCTGAGGAATGTTACATAACACAGCTAAAATGCAAAAACTCTCTCTGGTGTAATTCACTGCATAAAACCAATAGTCTTAAGTGTGGTGCCTTCTTCATAACACTCCCTGACTTTTGTATTCGTGACCATGAGATACTGTGGCCTTTTCTTCCTTCATTTGACTAGTGTTCCTCCCTTTCCTCCCAGCCTTGGTTGGTGGTTCAGGCAGCATCACCTTCTTTTAATAGACCCAGGTGTATCCATCCATCCATCCATCCATTGTCCTAACCGCTTATCCTACTGGGTCGCGGGGGGTCTGGAGCCTATCCCGGAAGCAATGGGCACGAGGCAGGGAACAACCCAGGATGGGGAGCCAGCCCATCACAGGGCACACTCACACACCATTCACCATTCACACTCGGCTCTTTTTCTGGTGTGTGTGTTTAAATAAAAAAAAAAATAAAAAATTTCTGCACTTTCTTAACGGAGTTTTCAGACAGATGGTATTCATAGCCTGGGTCCTTATTGAGCTAGCATCGGAAATTCATCGCAGAGTCTCAAAGCACTTATGTAAGTCGCTCTGGCTAAGGGCATCTGCCAAATACTGTAAATGTAAATTCACTCACACATGCATACCTACGGGCAATTTAGTAACTCCAGTTAGCCTCAGCATATTCTTGGACTGCGGGAGGAAACCCCACGACGACATGGGGAGAACATGCAAACTCCACACCCATGTGACCCAGGCAGAGACTCGAACCCGGGTCCCAGACGTGTGAGGCAACAGTGCTAACCACTGCACCACCATGCCGCCCCCTGTATGCTATTTCATTGTATAAAAAGAAACTTACTGTACTGTACAATAAAGTATTTCACCACTGCTTCTTCCTCAGCTCCCACTGTTTGCTAGCACATGCCTCTTTTGATTTCTTCACAGTGCAATTTGTGCTTTATTTTTTTCGTGAAATGTAACTGCAGTATCTGTTTATTAAGTGCTGTGGTTTAATATGTGCATTAATATTTTAGTACTGTGTATACTGTCCTTAATGTCTTGCCTCTCTCGTATAACTTGAGATACGCCCAAATTGACTTGCAACAAGTGGTCCTGGTTCCAAATGCGATGGATACCTGTATTTTATATGCTGTAGTGTGCTGGGTGTCAGACATTGCAATGCACCTTGCTTTGATCTTGACCCGTTAGATCAGAGGGAGGTAATCTTATCCAGAAAGGGCCACTGTGTATGATGGTTTTCACTGCAACTCTCTGAACAGCGAACCTAACGGTTATCCCAATACCTTGATCTTGCTAACATATTTAAATGTGTACCTATTCAGGAATAGAGTGGTGAAGGCATTCAGAGGAGGACTGATGATTATCAGAGGGAACAAAGGGGCTGGGTACTTGTCAGTATCCAGTAGAACCACCAGACTCCTACACTGAATGGTTCTGGATGTGGCACAGATGTTAATCCCTCTGTATTAGGGGATCCATCTCCAGTTTGTACTCTTCTAGTTAATAGGTAGATTATCAGACAGATTTTCGCCCTAGTCCAGTACTCATTGACAGCCTAATACACCGTGTTTCAGTTTGTCTTGATAGTCAATACATGTCACAGGATGTACATTACTCTGATGGGCAGGCCCTCTTACACATGATGGAAATTGCAATACCTATTTTTGGCCACGAGATGGCAGCAAGAAAATAGAAAAAATATTTTCCCACGGTCTACTAGCAGCTTTTAGGTGTTAATTCTTCATTCTAATAATTTGACTTGGTCCAATGTATTTTTAATACAAACAATTACCACACAAAGCTGCTAGTAGACCGTGGGAAAATAATTTTTCTATTTTCTTGCTGCCATCTCGTGGCCAAAAGTAGGTATTGCAATTTCGGCAAGAAATCATTTGTTTTTCAAAATGACTGAATCAGAATCAGCTTTATTTGGCCAAGTATGTTCACACATATTGGGAATAGTCAGACATTTAATCAAAATAATTAAGACAAGAGATAAACATACAGTTCTGTTGATATGCGACGCATATAACCTCTGCATTCACAGCACTGCTTAAGTTATCGAAGAGCAAATTTCCAAAACTCACTCAGTCCGATAACCTAAAGTAATAAGTCATAATCCTCTTCATACGTTGCAGTAATGGGAATGAAATCTCATTGTGTCGACATTGTGTGTCGTACAATTTTTCATTATTATTACATTTAGTCAGAATAATATCTTATTTAGGATTTAATTTGCAATCTGGCCTGAAATATTTTCCTGCTACACTGAAGACTCTCTCAGCCTGTGCAGAGAAAGCTGCAGCCAAAGGGTTGGCATCCTTTGATAAACATTGGCTCAGGTATCAGTGACATTATGTGAAGCTTTCATGGCAGGAATAGGCACTAGTTTGACTTTTGATGCAGGAAAAGTGTTTGGGACGTTTCTTAGGTTAGAAACTGCAGTCACTGCAGCCAACACTGACGTTTAAGGAGAGACACTCAGTTCTTCCTATGAGCAGATCCACCATGGTGCACAAAATGACAACAATGTTAACGTGTTTATGTATAATTCATATTTAAATAATAGACTGTATAGTTAAAAGCTACACCTACAGTACGTATATGAACTTGAATTTGAATCCAAACCCTTTTTCGTTCTTCTTTAAATTCAAATATGAATTTCAATGCCACAACCTGTTTTCAACCACAATTCAAATTTAATTCAGATTAACAAAATGAACTGAAGTTCATATGCGTATTATGACATTATTAAATACTGTCAATTCTGTAGAATAGACTTTCACCTCGGGACTTCAACCCGTTTTAAGGAGGATGAGCCTTACTCCTCCGACCAATTTAGCTGTTCGGGGGTCCTGAATTTCCCGGGACGCTCAATCCCAGCTGTCCTACTGCTCGTCAGCAGTAGGTGGGTTGCCAAACCAAGGACACGACGGTGGACTCAAATCCTCCGCCAATAGGTTCTACTACGGGGTCCCGTACCCTCTGTTCACAGGCCGTCAGAGCTACGCACAACAGGCCCTCGCCACAATATTGGTCGACAGATCCTGAGACACTTCCAGCCACTTTATTTAGCAATCGCCAATATGCAGAATTCGATAAAACAGGCTCTGCTCACCTAATTGCTGGGCGCCTGTGGCTGTCTGCGTCCCCAAGACCTCGTCTCTGGTTCCAATCCAAACAACCTTCTCCTCATCCCGGACGAGCCCCCAAATTGTTGGAGTTAGACTCCACCGAGTCCGTTGATGAGGAAAAGATGCATTCGTGAGGCAAAGGATGGTTGTAAGTCAGCTCTCTTTATTTGTTGTACAGATCGATCCAGGAGCCACTCTCAGATGCACAAAAGTACACACCAAGGGAAGCTCAGCTCCCTGTTGTCTGTGTCTAACTTTTATACCCCGTTTAGGACGTCTACTGTTCTTGTTGGTATCTTTCCAGTTGACGTAACATATAACTATTGTTTGGACATTGCTGGCGTTAGTCCCCACACCCGTTCCCTTTTATCTTATCTTGTTATGTTGCAATTTAGCAGCGTCAGCGACCCCCTCCCTTGTTATGTCCCCGCAGGTCAAGCGTAAGCTTAATGTCACCATGAGCCTGTCAATGTACCTTCTGCTTTCCGGAATTTACTTACACTACGAGGAGGGCTGGAGCCCCCCTTCTCTTCCTGCCTGTGTTCCAGTTTGTTCCCCTTTCTCAGTGTGACAAAGTTTAGCACGCAACCTAGCCCCCCTTCATTCGCCATTTATATTTTCCGCCGGGCACCCGAAATGCTGCCACACAAAAGATTTAAAAGTGTCTGGGGTATCTACTATAGTAATTTAGTCAGATGCCGACATATTCACAGCAGCTAATTTGCAGCGCGTTCGTGAAACCGCTTTTCGCTCCAACGAGAAACTCATGTTGTAATATCGCGAGATCTCGTGACGCGTTTCACTCCCACTTCTTAGTAACAGTCATGATTTGATAAAGTGACAACCTGCGTAATAATTGGTAATACATAGAGTTTGCTATTGTTCAGGGTAGCAGACTGTTATGGCTTGAGGTTAATGGTGCCTGTTACTTGTGAATTTTCACATTTGCAGGGATCTTCTGCCTCGTGAACGTGAAACGGATAATTATGCTAAAAGAAGAAAAAAGCAGAACTGCAATGTGTGTAAGGCTGGTGCTGATTTTTCAGTCTGAACACAGTCAAATTTATACAAATTACCTGTATTCAAACTTGTATTCTTTATATAGTTTGGTTAATTACTATTTAAAAGTTTTATCTGCGCTCCATTGTATAACTTGTACTGGAGATTTGTATGTACTTTTTGATTGGAAATGGTTAGTTGTATATACATTGAATATTTTTATGATTAATTTCTTTGTTTATTTAATTTGGCAACAGATTTGCACTTTTAGAAGTATTGCTGTTCATTTTTGTGAAAGTTGTTACTAAATAAAACAAAAGAAGCAGACTTGTGTAAATCCTATATTGGCCGTGTATTCTTCCTGTAGCGTAGTGACAGCTTTTTGTACGGAAGCCGTGAACGGCTGTGCTTGCAAATATATTTTCTTCTGAATAATTAGAAGGATAACCATATTTTGTCGCCGCCGCGAGATAGTCATGCCATACACAGCTCTGCTCGTTTTTGCACTGTTACTGTGTTACTTAATTTGCGCATCCATGAATTTAACGTTGACATTAAGTAAACATTGACATTGACAACGTTGACATTAAGTGTTACACCTATCTAGTGGTGTACCGTGAAGGGCATGTTATATCTCGTCTCTAAGTCGCACTATGGTCCAGGGGAATGCTATGTCATATCAGAACATGTGTCGATGATGTGGCAATATAAATATTTTATATTACTGTCAGTTTTAGTTTCAGAAATCCATCATTTGAGAAAAAAGGCCAGTCACGACAAATATATATGGAATATAACAACAGAGTTTAGGCAGCTGTATTTGTTTAAGTGTAAAGATGCACATAGAAACATGCATGAGCTCATCTGCGAATAAACTGAATGCAATGAAGATTTGTGACTCCTGCTGGAAAATGCGAATAGTGGCAGGGTCTTCAAGCAGTACATTTGTCTGAGAGTCAGTTAATATTAGGAAAGGCACAGTTTTTTTTCAATGGCGCTAATTATCAAGAAGGAAATGGAGTACCCCAGCACCTGGTTTACGGGCACTGGAAGCTCCAGTATCAGTCAGACTTTCATGTAAGTATATGTGTGTTTAATGACTTAGCAGTTGGTTAAAAAGTAGACTTGTGCATGTTTCATCTTTACCAGGGGCAGAGGGGAAACTCAATAAATGGCCTTCTCTCACACTTCCAGGCCTGCAGAACTGAGCATGTCCCCTGGTTTTGTGCATATGTCTGTAGGCTTTGAGTTTTTCCTATGGGGGCTTCAATTTCCTCCCAGAGTACAAATACGTGCAGATCAGTTGCATTGGGAAAATCCATACTGTGATGCTGAGTGGGTGTAGGAGGAGATTGAGAGATGAAACTCCGGATGATTTACTCCCTCGGCTAACTAACCAGAACAGGATCGCACCAATACCAAAATGATAAGTTTATAAATGTTTTTCACTACCCTGATTCATTCAGTTATTTCTGTTTGTTAATTCCACCTCCCAAGCAAATACATAAATAAACAAACAAACAAATATTCAGGGGGAATGTGTCATAGGTGATAGAATCAGTGGATGAATCTAAAGAAAAAAAGTTATGATTTCTTTCTCTCTAAAACACAATGCACAAAACTCTTAAGTTAGGTAAGACATTGAAATTTTATGACAGTAGCATGATGCAGAGGAACAACAGAAGGAAAAATCTAACTAAACCTGAGTCAACTAGGACTAATTACACTAAATTAAGTGGAACACACAAAATACCTAAAACCACTTAATAAACAAGCAAGAAATATTACATTTGATTAACTATACTGATGCCTGAGGGAAGTTCTTGTGCTTAATGCAGCAAGTATGTACAGCTGCAGAGACACTACACATAGTGCAAATAAATTAAAAAGTATACAGTACACACACTGATTCCTGAAAAATCAAAATACCATGGAATACTAATGAAATACTTATCAGGATGATGATGATGATGATAATAATAGAAATAATAATGAATTAGTTTAGGGTATTATGCAATTGACATGTACAATTAAAAAAGAAATTGCACCAGACATTTCCTGTGGCAAAGAAGGGTTGCTTTGTGCCACGTTACTCAAGTCAATTCACTTTATTTTGTATAATGCATTTTCACAGCCTTACATTGTCTCAAAGCACTTTACTTTGTCCCTGCCCAATTGTCCCAGTGAGCAATATCAAGCCTGAAAAATTATAAAGCCACATTGGCAAGGATAAACTCAGTCATAGTAAGAAACCTTTGGAGGAACCAGAGTGAAAGGGGGAGCCCATCCTCCACAGGGCAGAAGTCAGGTTAACAAAGTCCTGATCTATATGGTTCAATTAGTTAAGTCCGGATGTAAATACAGAATAACTGGCAGCAGGGCACACAGGAAAGACGTCACAGGCAGGAGGGCAGGCAGGAGGGTGGCACAGGCAGGATGTAATGGGCAGGAGGGCGGGCAGGCAGGGCAGCACAGGCAGAAGGGCTGGCGGGCAGCCAGAACTGTTTTGCCACTGCAGTCTGTTTTACAGTTTCATCTGCATTTGTTCCCCCAAGGTATAACAGCAGCTAATTTATGAACATGCTGCTTTTCAGAAAAGAAGTTTAATTTCTAGGAACATGACCAGTGCAAACATTTAATGTTGACGGTTCTTTGTAAAATGGATGTTCTGTACTTTTATTGATCTATCCATCCATCCATTTTCTAACTACTTCTGATGAAGTTCCGGGTTATAAGGTATCCTGAAGCCCAGGCAATATGGGACACACACACACATGCACACACACATAGGGTATACCTATCTTTATGGGGCCCGCTCATTCACTTCTATGGGATAAATGCTAACGCTAACTATGACAAGCTTAACCCCCACCCTGCCCTAACCATAACCATAAGTAACCCAGCAAAATACAAGAGGTTTTGCATTTTTAGTTTTTCCATAGCAGTCACAGATTTTTATAAAATAGAGTTTTCCTGGTTTTCGGTTTCGTGGTCCCCATAAGGGAAAAAAAAACAGGTATTTATCACGTTATGGGGTAGGATAGGTATACCCGCTCACACACACACACACATGCACACATGCACACAAATGGATAGATCAACACAGTTACTATGGATGTCGATCCTGCAATAATGAGACAGAACTATCATACTTAATAGGATCATATCCCTAGTTCTACATATGCATAATTATATTTTAAAAAGATCCCACGCACCCAGCACATGAGATGTTTGAACTTCTGCCCTCTGGTAAACGTTACCGCAGTATGCATTGCAGAACAACCAGATTTAATAAGAGCTTCTACCCCCAAAGCCATCAGAATACTAAATGCTAATGAACATAAGTTTATGTGAAACCCTACTCTCTCTTCCTCTCTGTGCACTTTATTACCACAACTGGTATTAAGTTTACTTTTTATTTATACAGTATAGTGCAATAATATAATCACGAATGGTGTGTGAGTGTGCCCTGCGATGGGCTGGCCCCCCATCCTGGGTTGTTCCCTGCCTCGTGCCCATTCCACATTCCGGGATAGGCTCCGGACCACCCGCGACCCAGTAGGATAAGCAGTTTGGAAAATGGATGGATGGATATAACTAACATAAGACAGACATTATACCTAACAAACAATAAACACGAAATAAAGGAGTGGACACAAAAAAAAAATGTAATGCAATGACCAGATTTAACACCTGGATTATGTCCCCCCTTAGTCTCCTTTGCTCGAGGCTAAACAGATTCAGCTCAGCTAACCTCTCCTCATTAGACATTCCTCTAAGACCAGGAATCATTCTCCCAGCTAAGCAAGCCTGAGTCCGGCTTCCACTCCCCCGATTCCCAGCAATGTTAACTTGGAAGGGCGTGTTCTGTATGCACAACTGAGACAACCCAGGTGGAGCTCAGCTTATCGGCTGCCAAAATTGCCTTCAGGTATCACCCACCCTAGTGAGAGTCCAAGCTAGGGCCGTTCTCAGAACTCACCCTAAACGAGGTCCTTCTCAAAAGTTGTAATGACCGCCTGAGGTACCTGTCAGCCTTGCCTGTAATGAGTCAGTGGGTGTAGCCGGGCTGACATGCTTTTGGGCGTCCAATTGCTGAGAACTCCCCTTCGGTTCTGACAAACTGTACGATCGTGACACAGTGACAGCAGAGCCACAGACAAGCTCAACCAACAGAGAGCGAATGGTAAGCACCCAGCACCCGAAGGGCTCAACTGATCACATCCAAACGACTTCCTGATGGGATTGTGTACGTAACTGGTTTACTGTTGTTAATAGTGGTTGAACTTCTATGCAAGTCCCTTTGTTGGGGGAGAGGGAATGAATGAAAGCATAAGGTGAAATAAAACCTAAAATAAATCAAAAAGGTTAAACGGGAATCAAACCAAATGAATTGTGTTTCTTATTCAATTGTAAACATAAATTACTTATGCAACAATAACCTAATTGGATGTTAATGTATTGTGATCAAATTGATTTAGTCCGTGAAGTTGATTCCTGCTTTCAGGCAAGAACCTGTGTGTCCAATTATGCGTGTTGTATCACCGCAGTTGACCACCAGAGACCCAACTCAGATGTTGTTAACCTACTATGGCGGACCACTAGAGGTGCAATTTCAATGGAGTGGCACTGCTATGGCTTGCCACTAGAAGCGCAATTTCAAAATTGAGTGCTAGTTCTATGCCTGACCACTAGAGGCGCGATTTCGAACTGGAGTGGTAGTTCCATGCCTGACCACCGGGGGCGCAATATCGAAATTGAGTGGTAGTTCTATGCCTGACCACCGGGGGCGCAATATCGAAATGGAGTGATAGTTCTATGCCTGGCCACTGGAGGCGCAATTTCGAAATGGAGTGGTAGTTCTATGCCTGACCACTAGAGGTAACCAAACGGTTGCCGACGCAAGATGAGTGACACACACATTTAATGCATGCGCATGCCGCTTGCGGCCTTCTTCTGTGCCTTGCACAGTATAAACCCCCTTAAAACAATTACTGAAGCGAGACGGCGCTCGCGTTACGGCGACGGATTTAAACTGTGAGTGCACTATAATTTGTCGCAAATGGTGCTTAACCACGGTGGGTCTCAAGCACAGGAGACTCCCAATTTCTAAATGACACACTCACAGTGCAAAGTTGTGTTAAACTTGCTTTGTCTACAGCAGGCACACACATACGAGTATGATCCTGATAGGTAACTAAGCTATCGGTCTTATGTCCAAGCGCAACATAATTTAGGTTAGAACCTCGTAACAAGTATTCCCGTTCGCTAATAGAGAGATCTCTCCCAGGATATATAGAAACGGAGAAATTCGTCCGAATCGAACCTGGAAACAAAGCGCTACATCTGAGAATTTCGTCAGACATATGGTTAAAGTTTACTAAAGTTTAATACGAAAGAACTACAATGAAATAACCGAAAATAAAACAAAATAATATAACTACTAATAATAGAAATAAAAATAACTATAATAAGCCCGTATGATCCCGCTTAAATGCCTTCAGATTGCCATGAGTGCGACTTTTGCAACCAGTTCACAGTAGCGCTTCTTCACCGCACGTTCGGTCATAAAAAATTTAAATTGTGTGCTCAGAATAAGTTTAAACCTTCTGCCTTGTGATTATTAACCAATTGTTATGCCGAATGGTCGGCTCCTCCAAACTCAATTGCGAAACACTGTGAGTCTGTTAATGTGTGACTTAAATGGAACTCATTAATAACCAGTATCGCGTAATAACCTGGGTTAGAATAGAAGGCTCATCCAACAAGCTGCGTCACCAGGTAATGTAAACGATCGGTAGCGAAACTCCCCTCACGGCCAATGAGAGAGAGTCTCGCGATATTTCAGGCGAATTTGAGGTTTCAGAGCGTAGATCGCACAGGCAGGGATTCTTGTGAGCACTCAATGAACGGAGGCTGAAGTTGTGTAAAAGACATGCATTTATTCCTATAACTAACATAAGACAGACATTACACCTAACAAACAATAAACACGAAATAACGGAGTGGACACAAACAATGTAATCATGAAAATGCAATGACCAGATTTAAAATGAGTAACCTTAAAAGGGAAAATACTGTTCTGCAATGCAAGCAATTTGTGGAAATACTGTCCTAAAGTAATATAGCAGGTGAATAGGAGTTTAGGTTGTTAGAAATAAAAGGAAGTTTGTTTACTTGGTTGCAGAGTGGGGGGGGAGGGGGGGTCTTGGCAGTTGGTTGCGGAGGCTGAGCTGATGGGTGATGGCACTCAGGGAGGCGCGGTGTTTGCAGCGGTTGTCGGAGTGGAGCCCCTCTGATTCCCTCTCCTGGTGAAGCTTGGGCTTGGTTGCAGTTCTCTGTCCAGCTGGGTCTTCACTGATAGGCTTCAGGAGGGCTTCTTGTGGGCTTCTCTTCTCTTGGGCTGATGTTCTCTGCCTCTCTTCGGGCTGATGGTCTTTTGTTTTCTCCTCCCTTCTGTTTCTCCTCTCCTGGCTTTGTTCTGAGGTGCCAGGTTTTATAGTGTAAAGTTCGTGAATAGGAGTGACCAGGAATTCGACTCCTGGACCAATGGCTGACCATCCATTTGGCGGGCTTTTGGAAGGGGGTCTGTATCAGTCCTTTTGAGATTCATGACCAGACTGATTTCCCTTGTATTGATGATTTTCGTTAGGCTGGTATAACTTTTGATATATTCACTTTCGTGGTAACCACTGACCAGATTTGGAAACTGGAGTGATTTTCCATCGGTTTGATACCAAACATGCCATACCAGCCTAGCGGTTCACACCTCATACCATCTGTAATGATTAATTAATGATTACTTATATTATGTCATTATGCTATGTTATATTACTCACACCAGTACCTTATTTTATGCCACACAATCTATGTAATTGTAAATATACTGTGCAGCTGCTGGCGCGTTCCAAACTAAATCTCATTGTATTTACAATGTCAATAAAAACATCCATCCATCCATCCATCTAGGCAGGCCAGTGTCGCCTCCATCCTTCCTGAAGTCAATGATTTCTTTGTCTTTGTGCTGTTTAGTGCCAAATTGTTTGCTGAACTCCAACCTATCAGTTTCTGGACCTCATCTCTGTAAGCTGACTCATAAGAACCAAAGAGATTTACAAATGAGAGGAGGCCATTCGGCCCATCAAGCTCCTTTAGGGAGAACTAAGCTAATAGCTCAAAAATCTTATCTAGCTCTGATTTAAAAGAACCCAGGGTTTTAGCTTGTGTTACAATAACAGGAAGACTATTCCATACTCTAACTACACGCTGTGTACAGAAATGCTTCATCAAATTCGTTTTAAAATGTTCTCCAGCTAATTTCCACTTATGGCCACGAGTTCTGGTATTTAAACTAACATTGAAATAGCCATTTGGCTGAACAGCATCCAGACCTGTTAGAATCTTAAACACCTGGATTATGTCCCCCCTTAGTCTCCTTTGCTCGAGGCTAAACTGATTCAGCTCAGCTAACCTCTCCTCATTAGACATTCCTCTAAGACCAGGAATCATTCTCGTTGCCCTACGTTGCACCTTTTCCAAGGCAGCAATGTCCTTCTTAAGGTATGGTAACCAAACCCGCACACAATATTCTAGGTGGGGTCTTACCAAGGAATTATATTATCGTAGCATCACTTGCCTTGTCTTGAACTCCACACACCTAGAGATGCAATGTGCCTTCTCGCGTGGTGTTCCTGCAGAGGGAGTCTGTGAGTGCTGGAGATTGGGGGAGGGGGCAGTGTGGCTATGTCTGCTCTGTGTTCCTCCAGACGAGCAAAGAAGCTGTTTAGCTCCTTTGCTAAAAGGGCGTTGCTGTTAACAGTGACGGTGTTGTTGCCTTTGAAGTTTGTAATGTGTTGTATTCCCTGCCACACCCACTGTGGGTTGTTGTATGTGAAGTAGACCTCTATTTTCTGTTTCTCTGCCTGCCTGGCAACCTTGATGCCCCTATTCAGGTCAGCTCTGGCTGCACTCTGTGTTCTTGACTGCGCTGTCTTGTCCTGTAGTATTGTATTGTTGCTCTTGTGTTTATCTTGCACTTTCTCCCTCTGTTTGTGCTCCTTTCACTCTGTATAGTTCTATCTTGCCCGCACTTGTGTCATCTTGTGTTGTTTCTGTTTTTCTTCTTTGTGTTGCACCGTGGTCCAGGAGGAACAATGTTTCCTTTCACTGTGTACTGTGTATATTGCTGAAATAACAATAAACCCAATTGACCACCTGCCTCAATTCATCCTGAAGAGTTTTCCAATGTTGTTCAAAGGTCTGTTTGTTTCGGGTGAAGGAGACGCCCCTGGACGTGCTGGATAAGGGGACCACAGATCAGTGTCCTCAGTCCTGCTTCTCCCTTCAAAGCTGAGAGGAAGATGACCCGCCTGCTGGTTCTGGTTTTGGCTTATGGAGCTCTGCTTATCTCCACAGAGGCCCAGCAAGATTACCACAGTCTCCCTGCACTCACAAGACGGCCATTAAACTCGCAGTCGAAAATGCTCATCAAGGAACCCGTCAGCACATGAATTTCTATAACATCCAGGGCCGTCCGAAGGTAACTGCTGAGAAAGTGTTTACAAAAGTGTGAAACTTTCATCATCTGCAAGCTGAACTAATGATTATCACATTGATTTTGATGTCTTAATTTCAATGCATGTGATGCAGTGGTTAGCACTGTTGCCTCACACCTCTGGGACTCGGGTTCGAGTCTCCGCCTGGGTCACATGTGTGTGGAGTTTGCATGTTCTCCCCATGTCGTCGTGGGGTTTCCTCCGGGTACTCCGGTTTCCCCCCACAGTCCAAAAACATGCTGAGGCTAATTGGAGTCGCTAAATTGCCCGTAGGTGTGCATGTGTGAGTGAATGGTGTGTGAGTATGACCTGCGATGGGCTGGCCCCCCCTCCTGGGTTGTTCCCTGCCTCGTGCCCATTGTTTCCGGGATAGGCTCCGGACCCCCCGCGACCCAATAGGATAAGCGGTTTGGAAAATGGATGGATGGATGCATATGATGCTTAATGTCTCTTCACAATGAAAGTGATGGTTGTATATCTCAGCCCTGGTCAATTTTACCTTCTCACAGTTTCTCTCTGAATCTGCTGCAGTCAAGTCTGTGACAGTTTGCCATTTTTTGGGTGATTATTGTTTGTTATATTGCCTTTAAAACAGTTGTAGGCAATTTTGTATATAACGTGTTTATGTGATTTAGATCAGCAGTGAATACATTGACATTGAGATTCTCTTGAGAGCAACAAAATGTCCAAAGTCAACTGCAACAGACCATCGGGCTGACTGTATTTTCATGGACAAGAGGGTAAGTAAAGAGTCACTGTGACTGTGAGCATTGGACATATCAGTTAGCAAATTAATTTAGGTTCATGTTAACTTTTTTGATGCCCTGCGGGGGAAAGTTAGCCAACAATAAAGTAACAAATAGATAGGTGGCCTCAAACAGCCAGTTCCTTCACCTTATTCTCAAATTTTAGTAGGTTTACAGGCTTAAAGGCTGGATTACCAGGCAGAAGCAAACGCTAATCATCTGAGGGGTGACCTGTAGATTATGCTTCGAGCTATGAACCCTAGCTGGCCTTATTTAAAGACCTGTGAGCTGTACTACAAAGCGGGTTTTACATACCCAGAGTTAACTCAATCGAGCCGGGTTAACTAAAACTCATTGTTGAAATCAGCCTTAAATGGCAGTGTGGTGTTTTGTGGTGAAAGGGCAGGACTTAACTCGTGTTTTAATAAGAAAGCCAGCAATTAAATCTGGTCAGAGCAGGGTAGATGTGCAGTGTGAATTACCCTTTAAATTGACCTCTTTAAATAGTGAACTACAGGACCACTTAGCTTGATCGGAGGACAGTATTTTAATACAGAGCAGTGTTCAGTTAAACGGGATTTGTTGTTCATACTTTTAGATGAACTTGCTTTGTATAATATAGTCTCATGGTGACCCTGCTTTGGAAGCTCTTTCCTCTAAAATTGTTCTGTGTCATTAAACTCTGCAGTCCAGCAGCTCTGCCTTAAATCTTTAGATATATCTTTACTACACCTTCTCTCACTGTATTTATTGCCCACCACTCTTTAAATACTGTTTTTGTGTGTCTGTGTGTTTTTGCAGCCATTCATTAACTGTAGAGTTTGCAGCAGACGGTCTGGTAATGATCTTACACATCCATCAAATGACTGTGTACCAAACAAGAAAGTGGATGAAGTAAGTGTAGAGAGTCTTAGCATTATGGAAATGTAACAGGTGTGTGAATTGTGTCTAAACATGTGGTTAAACTTTGATTGTGTTTGTACATGCAAAAATTTGATCAGAGTACTGTTTATTAATGACAAGGCTACTTTTAATCTGAACAACAGTGGCAGCACCAAGGAAAAGCTTGGGGGGGGGGGGGGCTCTAGCTCCTCCTCCAATGACCAAAGTACCCCCACAGCACCCCCAAAATATTGGTTTCATTTTTTCTTTAACTATCTGTAAAATCTGTATATTGTGTAAGACATTTTTGCGGTTTTTATAGCATACTTGTAGTGTATTTTTTCTTCAAAGTACACATAGAGGCTCTGTGAGCTAGACGTTAGAATTTCATATTTTATCATATTTTATCCATGCTGTAGCTTATCGTGCTGTGTGCTTCTATACATCATCTACATAAGCTGAAAAGCTAAAGCACCCGCTCTAAATAATCTCATATATAGCACCTGTAGCATTAAGTCACTGGCGCTGCCACTGCTGAATAAACGACTCCAATCTGACTAAACCGCTTAACTTTTCCTCCCCATGTTACATTTCAGGACAAACGACGTAATATGTGTCCTTCTGATAAACCTCTTCTCAGATCTAAAACTGCCTTGGCTTCCAAGGACACTAAAGAAGCTGAAGGAGACTGTCTGGGCTGTTTCTGATGGCTGGTGGTCCTGCAATGTGGACCAGAGGAGGAAACTGGGAGGGAAAATGCTTTGCTTTATATCATGCCCACCCAAAGCCCCCAGTGAGTAAGCCATAGGCGCCGATAGCATGGAAAAACTCCCAAGAAGGAAGAAACCTTTGGAGGGACCAAACTCAAAGGGGGAGCCCATCCTCCTGGGGCCGGCAAAGTGTAGGTGCAGGATCACAAAAAACTTAACGAGAGAATTCGACTGTCCCTCACAAAAACTGTAAAGTTTTAGTGGCTAAATTGCTTTTTCTATGCCTTTTCAAACAGGAGGAGATTTGTTTGGCTATACGTAGAAATTTTCTATACAATTTAGACAGCACAAAATCATTAACCTACTTTAATGAATTTATTTATACAACCACATATTTCACACATTTTGACATCAGTCATGCAGTGAAGATACAGTCTCTTTATTTCTTGACTCCAACCCTCCCCATTAATCCGGGCTTGGGACCGACACCTAGTTAAGCTGGCTTGCTCCCTTAAGTGGCTGGGTTAGGCTAAACTATGTACATATTTATAAAGACTACAATAAATTTATAAAGACCTCCCTAAATATGTAGTCTAACAAAACGCAGTTTAAAGAAGGTAGCCTACCTGGTAAACAAAGAAATTAAAAGGCCCACAGCATATAATCAGGCTATATCCAAGCAGTTTTTAAGAACGTAACCTACATGGCGAAATTGAATTACTTTCTGGACCAACAAACGCAACCAGGCATGAACATTATGCACCTTCCTAGTCTTGATGTATGTCGTCATACAGATGAGGACATTAGGCAGCCTTTAGATCCGACCCATCATGCACTGCAGTGTTTTGCAAATTCCTCAGACGGAAAACCATTAAATACCTCTTCTATTACCTTATATTACCTTATATTCATGTAATAAATATACAAATATCAATTAGTTGAAAATCAGCCAGACAGACGTAATTACTACAAATGGTTTCCACTGTATTTGTGACTCTGAGTGTCGCAGGCTTGGATGCAGTGCCGCACCATTTTGTAAGGCATGCACTGGCCAATCATGTAGCACTTCTCTCATAAATATTAATGAGCCTACCACCCTGCAAAAAAGAAATTTGCCGCTTGTCCCCCTGCACATGAGCCAACATGGCTGTGTCAACCAGCGGAGCTCCGGAGCCTCTGGAGAAACACGCGGCAAAAAAGGCTCACATGCGGTCTTCCAAAGTTTGGGAATACTTCAGTCATGACACCTTTTCTGCGCCTCTACTGTAGCTGGCGTTAATGACGCTGTTTCAGCCATTTTATATTTTCTGTTTACTTATTCTGTCATGTAAGACAGACAAATTATCGTTTACGACTATTCTTACACACTGTAGCCTGACTTGCTGACTTAAGTAAGCTTAACTATAAGCTACCTTTGCTAGTGTTTGTGAAAAACATGTTTCTCTAGTTATGAAATTATTCCATGTTTTAGCATCTGTTTCAACATTAAAGTCAAATTTTGTATACTGAAATATGTAAAAACTATTGAACTATTAACTTAAGTCTAACATAGAAAATCCTACTGAATCTCTTAAGATTTTCCTTTTTTGTTAATGCACTAATGTTTAAGAAGTGTCTTAATAAATTGAATTTCAGATTTGTGTGTGGGTGGGAGTGGGTGAATTGTATTAAATTCATACATTCATTCTTTTGGCTCAGACATTACTGACCTAAAACAAATTGAGGCATTGGGTAAGTGCTTAAATTAGCTACTAAATGGCAAAAAATATTCTAAATATCACATTTTCCATTCTTCGGTATAATTTTAACGAATCACCTATGCTGCCAAACATTAACGCATAGATTGTCACAACACTCTATGTTTTAGTTCTTCTTTATGTGTATAGGACGGTGTGATGGTTCTGGTGGTGGGTGTGGCCGACGCTGCTCGCGATGTTTGGCTATGCTGCAGTCCCAGGGACCAAGTTGGAACACATTTCCACCTTCAAGCTTAGGTGGAAAAACGGCACAGAGACCCAGCAGCAGGACAACTTCACTTGTCCAGACAGCCAGCCCTGCTTCATCATTGAAGTAAGCCCTGTGAACAGGAGCGAGATGTACTTCTGCAGTACTGATGTACTTCCTCACGTCTGCCGGAGTGCCCCCTCAAGTGGGTGTGTGACTTAACTCGATGGATGAATTGGACAGAATGTACTGTTACTAGAGGTCGACCGATATGGGTTTTTCAATAGCCAATGCCGATATTTAGGAGTCAGGGTCAGGCGATGGCCGATATATGCTGCTGATTTTTTTTGGCTGATAATTGGACGTTTTCCCCTCTATTTGCATGGTAAAATATCACACTAATAATAACAAACGATACACAAAATTTCTCAATTTAGCATTTATTGAATACTCAACTTGGAAACAATAACACATTTATAAACAATAAAAATAGCAGCATCAGAATCTCTGTTAGTGCACAATATAGCAGCAAACTCCTCATGTTTGACGGAAGGAAATTTGTAAACAATACAAAAAGGAATAAGCATGTTATCTTCAGTTGTAATCCCACTTCCAGTCCCTGAGTCTTACTCACCACACTCATACTTCACAGCAAACAGACAGCAGTTAATTAACCAGAAGAGAAAAATGCAAAAACACAACAGAACTTGTAAATAATAACAAACTAATAGACAATAAAAATAGCAGCATCAGAATCTCTATTAGTGCCAAATATAGCAGCAAACTCCTCATGTCTGACGGAAGGAAAATTTGTAAATACACAAAGGAATGAGCACATCTTCAGTTTTAATCCCATTTCCAGTCCCTGAGTCTTCCTCATCCCACAAGCAGGCAAGGCATGTCACCCCAGTTGTGTGACATTTATTTTATATAATAAAATAAGTGCCCCCTGCAGCCCCAGAGCCCGAGCAGCCGCCTCCGCTGCCTGCAGCTACCGCGCCCACGTCCGAGGCGCTTTCCCTGCCTGCAGCTCCCGGGCAGGCGCCCCCTCTGCAGCCTGCAGCTCCAGTCCCTGGCCCCACTCCAGTCCCTTCTCCCCCTGTGACTCTGGTACCCTCACCCCGACGAGCCCGACCCCGGCCGCGGGTCCTTATGTCTGTGTCCCATAAGGGGAGAGGACACAGACGCACGGCTGGGGTCCCACCCGCCCAGCCCCCTGGCTCGCCCTCCCTCGCCGGCGCTAGGGCTTGGTCGGCGCCTGCGGGTCCTGGCCCTCCGGGTCGGCTGTCGTCTGCGGGTCCCCCTCCGCGGCCTCGTCGCCCTGCCTCGGTCCCTCCTCCGGCGTCTTATCGGTTGCCTGCGGGCCCCCCGACGGCGGCTCCTCATTCGCCTGCTGGTCCTCCCGCTCTGGCGTGTCGGAGGACGTCGCCGTCTGCTGCGGCTCCCCCTCTCTCCTTGCCCTCGCCAGGGTCCCTTCCAGCTCCTTCGTCCCCTTCCCTGGTCTCCCCTCCGACTCCCTCCTTCGTCCCTGCGTCTGTCCCTCACCCCGTCTCCTCGGCCCCTCCGGCTCCGGCCTCCCGGCCGCCTGCAGCCCTTCCGGCTGCCTCCCGTCGCCCGCTGGGTCTCCCTCGGGCTCCCCTTGGTTCCCCCTCCTTCTCTCCCTGGCCTCCCGTCTTTGTCCCTCCTGCCTCTGCTCCCCCTCGCTTTGTTCCTCCTGTCTCTGTCCCTCCTCTCTTTGTCCCTCGTCCCTCTGGCTTCTGCTCCTCTTTCCCCGATGTTCCCTTCGTTCACTCCCGGTCCTTTTGTCCTGCCTGTTCCCTCCGTGTCCCCCGTTCTGATCTGTTTGTCTGCCTTTCCTGTCTTATGTCAAGTCTTGTCCTGGCTCCTTCCCCTGTGCCAGTTCTGTCTGTCCGTTCTGTTCCCTGTCCCTCGTTAATGAGGTTTTATATAGATATACATATATGCCCGGCTTGTCCGCTCCTCGTGTGTGCCACGCCCCCTGATTACCCACGTGTGTTTCCCTGATCGTCTCCTGCTTTGCCCGATTACTTTGATTAGTCATGACCTATTTTAAGTCCTGGTCTTACCTGTTTGCCCTGTCCGTCATTGTAGTTTGTCAATGCCTGCGTTCCGTCCTGCTCTACCCGCTCCGTTTCCCCGATTAAAGACCCGTTTTCACAAACACAAAAAAAACTATATATATATACACATATATATTTATGGGTGTATCAAGACTAGATGGTCATTATGGATAACTAAGGTGCACTAAAATTGGGTGAGCAGGCAAGGAATGTCACCCCAGTTGTGTGACAATTATTTTATATATATGTATATATATATTCCCTCCACCACCTCTCCTCTACGGAGGACTGCTTTATTTTTAATATCCATTGCGAAAAAAAAACACAAGAAAAAGAAAAACTATATATATATATATATATATATATATATATATATACATATATATTTAAGGGTGTATCAAGACTAGATGGTCATAATGGATAACTAAGGTGCACAAAAATTGGGTGAGCAGGCAAGGCATGTCACCCAGGTTGTGTGACAATTATTATATATATATATGTATATATATATTCCATCCACCATCCCTCCTTTACGGAGAACTGCGTTATTTTTATTGTCTATTGCAAAAAAAAAAACACAAAAAAAACTATATATATATATATATATATACATATATATTTATGGGTGTATCGAGACTAGATGGTCATTATAGATAACTAAGGTGCACTAAAATTGGGTGAGCAGACAAGGAATGTCACCCAGGTTGTGTGACAATTATTTTATATATATGTATATATATATTCCATCCACCATCCCTCCTTCACGGAGAACTGCGTTATTTTTATTGTCTATTGCAAAAAAAAAAACACAAAAAAAACTATATATATATATACATATATATTTATGGGTGTATCGAGACTAGATGGTCATTATAGATAACTAAGGTGCACTAAAATTGGGTGAGCAGGCAAGGAATGTCACCCCAGTTGTGTGACAATTATTTTACATAGATGTATATATATATTCCCTCCACCACCCCTCCTCTACGGAGGACTGCTTTATTTTTAATATCCATTGCGAAAAAAAAACACAAGAAAAAGAAAAACTATATATATATATATATATATATATATATATATATATACATATATATTTATGGGTGTATCGAGACTAGATGGTCATAATGGATAACTAAGGTGCACAAAAATTGGGTGAGCAGGCAAGGCATGTCACCCAGGTTGTGTGACAATTATTATTTATATATATGTATATATATATTCCATCCACCATCCCTTCTTCACGGAGAACTGCGTTATTTTTATTGTCTATTGCAAAAAAAAACACAAAAAAAACTATATATATATATACATATATATTTATGGGTGTATCGAGACTAGATGGTCATTATAGATAACTAAGGTGCACTAAAATTGGGTGAGCAGGCAAGGAATGTCACCCCAGTTCTGTGACAATTATTTTACATAGATGTATATGTATATTCCCTCCACCACCCCTCCTCTACGGAAGACTGCTTTATTTTTAATATCCATTGCGAAAAAAAAATTACAAGAAAAAGAAAAACTATATATATATATATACATATATATTTATGGGTGTATCGAGACTAGATGGTCATAATGGATAACTAAGGTGCACTAAAATTGGGTGAGCAGGCAAGGCATGTCACCCAGGTTGTGTGACAATTATTTTATATATATGTATATATATATATTCCATCCACCATCCCTCCTTTACGGAGAACTGCGTTATTTTTATTGTCTATTGCAAAAAAAAAAAACACAAAAAAACTATATATATATACATATATATTCATGGGTGTATCGAGACTAGATGGTCATAATGGATAACTAAGGTGCACAAAAATTGGGTGAGCAGGCAAGGCATGTCACCCAGGTTGTGTGACAATTATTATATATATATATGTATATATATATTCCATCCACCATCCCTCCTTTACGGAGAACTGCGTTATTTTTATTGTCTATTGCAAAAAAAAAAACACAAAAAAAACTATATATATATATATATATATACATATATATTTATGGGTGTATCGAGACTAGATGGTCATTATAGATAACTAAGGTGCACTAAAATTGGGTGAGCAGACAAGGAATGTCACCCAGGTTGTGTGACAATTATTTTATATATATGTATATATATATTCCATCCACCATCCCTCCTTCACGGAGAACTGCGTTATTTTTATTGTCTATTGCAAAAAAAAAACACAAAAAAAACTATATATATATATACATATATATTTATGGGTGTATCGAGACTAGATGGTCATTATAGATAACTAAGGTGCACTAAAATTGGGTGAGCAGGCAAGGAATGTCACCCCAGTTGTGTGACAATTATTTTACATAGATGTATATATATATTCCCTCCACCACCCCTCCTCTACGGAGGACTGCTTTATTTTTAATATCCATTGCGAAAAAAAAACACAAGAAAAAGAAAAACTATATATATATATATATATATATATATATATATATACATATATATTTATGGGTGTATCGAGACTAGATGGTCATAATGGATAACTAAGGTGCACAAAAATTGGGTGAGCAGGCAAGGCATGTCACCCAGGTTGTGTGACAATTATTATTTATATATATGTATATATATATTCCATCCACCATCCCTTCTTCACGGAGAACTGCGTTATTTTTATTGTCTATTGCAAAAAAAAACACAAAAAAAACTATATATATATATATACATATATATTTATGGGTGTATCAAGACTAGATGGTCATTATAGATAACTAAGGTGCACTAAAATTGGGTGAGCAGGCAAGGAATGTCACCCCAGTTCTGTGACAATTATTTTACATAGATGTATATGTATATTCCCTCCACCACCCCTCCTCTACGGAGGACTGCTTTATTTTTAATATCCATTGCGAAAAAAAAACACAAGAAAAAGAAAAACTATATATATATATATATATATATATATATATATATACATATATATTTATGGGTGTATCGAGACTAGATGGTCATAATGGATAACTAAGGTGCACAAAAATTGGGTGAGCAGGCAAGGCATGTCACCCAGGTTGTGTGACAATTATTTTATATATATGTATATATATATTCCATCCACCATCCCTCCTTTATGGAGAACTGCGTTATTTTTATTGTCTATTGCAAAAAAAAAAACACAAAAAAAACTATATATATATATATACATATATATTTATGGGTGTATCGAGACTAGATGGTCATTATAGATAACTAAGGTGCACTAAAATTGGGTGAGCAGGCAAGGCATGTCACCCAGGTTGTGTGACACTTATTTTATATATATTTATATATATATTCCATCCACCATCCCTCCTTTATGGAGAACTGCGTTATTTTTATTGTCTATTGCAAAAAAAAAAACACAAAAAAAACTATATATATATATACATATATATTTATGGGTGTATCGAGACTAGATGGTCATTATAGATAACTAAGGTGCACTAAAATTGGGTGAGCAGGCAAGGAATGTCACCCAGGTTGTGTGACAATTATTTTATATATATGTATATATATATTCCATCCACCATCCCTCCTTTACGGAGAACTGCGTTATTTTTCTTTTCTATTGCGAAAAAAAAACTATATGTATATATACATATATATATATATATATATATATATATATATATATATATATATATATATATATATATATGGGTGTATCGAGACTAGATGGTCATAATGGATAACTAAGGTGCACTAAAATTGGGTGAGCAGGCAAGGCATGTCACCCCAGTTGTGTGACAATTATTTTATATATATGTATATATATATATTCCATCCACCATCCCTCCTTTACGGAGAACTGCGTTATTTTTATTGTCTATTGCAAAAAAAAAAAAACAAAAAAAACTATATATATATACATATATATATACATATATATTTATGGGTGTATCGAGACTAGATGGTCATAATGGATAACTAAGGTGCACAAAAATTGGGTGAGCAGGCAAGGCATGTCACCCAGGTTGTGTGACAATTATTATTTATATATATGTATATATATATTCCATCCACCATCCCTCCTTCACGGAGAACTGCGTTATTTTTATTGTCTATTGCAAAAAAAAAACACAAAAAAAACTATATATATATATACATATATATTTATGGGTGTATCGAGACTAGATGGTCATTATAGATAACTAAGGTGCACTAAAATTGGGTGAGCAGGCAAGGAATGTCACCCCAGTTCTGTGACAATTATTTTACATAGATGTATATGTATATTCCCTCCACCACCCCTCCTCTACGGAGGACTGCTTTATTTTTAATATCCATTGCGAAAAAAAAATTACAAGAAAAAGAAAAACTATATATATATATACATATATATTTATGGGTGTATCGAGACTAGATGGTCATAATGGATAACTAAGGTGCACTAAAATTGGGTGAGCAGGCAAGGCATGTCACCCAGGTTGTGTGACAATTATTTTATATATATGTATATATATATTCCATCCACCATCCCTCCTTTATGGAGAACTGCGTTATTTTTCTTTTCTATTGCGAAAAAAAAACTATATGTATATATACATATATATATATATATATATATATATATATATATATATATATATATATATATATATATATATATATATATATGGGTGTATCGAGACTAGATGGTCATAATGGATAACTAAGGTCCACTAAAATTGGGTGAGCAGGCAAGGCATGTCACCCCAGTTGTGTGACAATTATTTTATATATATGTATATATATATATTCCATCCACCATCCCTCCTTTACGGAGAACTGCGTTATTTTTATTGTCTATTGCAAAAAAAAAAAACAAAAAAAACTATATATATATACATATATATTCATGGGTGTATCGAGACTAGATGGTCATTATAGATAACTAAGGTGCACTAAAATTGGGTGAGCAGGCAAGGCATGTCACCCAGGTTGTGTGACACTTATTTTATATATATG